>NC_081258.1:7215797-7243297 GCF_030490865.1 Poecile atricapillus | reverse complement strand
TCTCAGCCCTCACTGCCTGGGCCAGCTGCAGTTGGGCAGTCTCCGTGTGCTGGACAGTGGCTTTGGGGTTTCAGTAACCCCAAACTGGCTGCAGTTTCACAGGCTAGCACATCAGTGAGTATTATCAAGAGTGAGTGGGAAGGCAGCATTAGGCAGAGGCCCAAGAAGAGGGTGATACACCAGTGTGATATTTTCTGTTTGTGCACAGCAGTCACATGGAGTGTGACATTCCCAGGAGCACAGTGATGGACAGCCTCAGTCACACAGTGGAGTAGCCATACTTTGGGTTTTGTTTAAATAGTAAACTAAAGACTAGGAGGCAGGAGTGAGGATGGGACTTCTGGGCCATGTCTAGTGTTTTGAGCTCATTTCTGATCTTTCTGGAGCAATGGAGACACTGCAGTGTTAATGTTAAAGATCTCCCAAGAAAAATCACTAAACATGCAGTAAAGGTACTGCTATTTATTTTTTAAGTGTGCTTTGTAAGAATGGCTGTAAGTGGAATTTATACAGTCATACTTCTGTCAGCTGTGCTTCCTGTTCATTTCTCTCTTGAGTTCTAGCCATGTTTTCCTCCTATGTCTCCTTTTAGATGACCTCTTCATCACATTTTAAGGAATGCCTTACCACATATATCATATTCTAACATAATTGAAAACTGGTCTACTTGTATCTTATCTAACACCAAGGTAGGGGGGTAGCCTATTTATCAAAAACTGCATATTTTTCCCTTTTAATGGTCTGACAAAACTATTCCGAGAGGGACAAAAGCAAGTCTAAAAAGACTTTCTGAAATGTCTTAAGCACCTATCTTAAACACTTCCCACTTTCCTGGGAGGTTTATGGAATAGCCGGTATGATCTGACTGAGACCAAAGGATGATTCAAAGGTTTCTGTGAGCAAAAGAAGAGCAAACAGACACTTTTCATAATTTGTAGAGAATTCAGTGAAAGAACAGAACATCTTTGATTTTGATTAGCAGCTGGAAATAGATGTGTTTATATGCATGTAAAGAGGAAAAATTACAGAAGTGGAAGTTAACAATTGTTGTTATTTTATAAACTCCAGTGCCTTTCTTTTAATTTTATGGATCTTATGGGTCTAGGTATGTAGTATATACATATATCTTTAATCAAATAGATATCTGCTATGATTAATATAGTCTTTGTTATTCTGTCACTGAAAAAGTAACTTGAAACAGGTATGGTGCCAGTACAGTGAAGAACTCTAAGGCAACATAGAACCACATTTACCACTCAATGGTATCAGTGTCACCACAGTTATTTCCTATTCTGTGTAGAAATAATACTGTGGTGGCTCAGATGCTGCTCTGTAGTAACTGTGTGTAAATTCTGACTATTTGATGGTGACCACTACAGATAATTATAATGAACTTTGTTTGAAAAAGGGGTAAGGAATGAAAATGGACATTATTGAAAAGGGCAAGCAGAAATAGTGAACAAATACAGGACACTTTCTATTACTGTCTCTTTGGAAGTTTCTTTAGAGTCTTGCTGTTGAACATACTGATACTTTGCAGTGAAAACCAAACTCTCACTGGCACTGAAGGGACAAGGCCATATGACACAGGCAATGCAATAGCACAGTGGTAGCTGTGAAATCCAGACAAGGGAAAGGTATGAAAATACTGTGGTACAAGGGAATCTGTGTTACTTACATCATTTGCACTACGTTTTATATAAAAACTCAACACAGCAAGTTTGTCTATATTTAAGAGAGTGTCTGATGGCAGGATTACACTACCTTTCATGTCCTACTGTCAGTCTTCATATAAATGACAGCTTCAGGAACCATCTGAACATGGGGAGAGAAACTGAAGCCAGTGAGGCTGCTGAAATAACACCAAGGAATAGGCTCCATTTCTTTTGCACTGAAAGAACTGTGAAAAGACCTGAAAGTATGTTTGCAGCAGCCAGAACTGAAGAACTCACAGCTGTGGGTACAATTGATGCCCATCAATTCCCAGGCGTTCTCCTCCCTGCTCCCCTGTGGTGAATAGAAATTTTTTGCAAACATAGCTGAGGGCAAAAAAAGATGCACAGGAGTGACCCTGATGCAGGTTCTCAGTCTGTTGAGGAGATTGATTAGTATCAGAATTAAGCATGCTGCAGATACCTTGCTTTTTATGTGCAGAAACAGTGAAGTGATCTCATCAACTAGCTGAACATTCAGCAAGTCCAAAATCAAATGCTTGTGTGTCAGATATACACAGCTGTATTTGTACTGTTGCTCTATCTAAAGAACATGCCAATTGCTTTACTTAGAGTGAGTTGAGAGACTCATTACTAAGAACATGTATAGCATTATCAATGAAAAACATTATTGTTCTTTTCCTCAGTGGTTTTAGTGTCCTTGCTTATCCTTTCACAGGAGCCTGTAATAATGTGTCTTCAGAGACTGTGGGGCCTGATTCTCTGCTCCCCTGTGCAGTGTGTTGGCACTGACACCTCTGCACAGTGAGTGGGGGTGTGAGTTGACACAGACAGCCAGGACAACCACACACTCAGAGATAGAATGCAGAGTAAATTTATTTTTGGTACCTCATTGACCGGGGAATCCCCAAAGCAGAGGCACACCAGAGGAGACACAGGCACTGTTAAACTCTGTCCATGCCAGGGGATCCCTGGCTGCTGCTCACAGTGGCTTATCAAGGGTTATTCCCAGCTGCAAGGTCACTTGAGCCATTTACAGTCCTCCTCTCCAGTATTCCGCTTTTTAACCCGTTCCATCCTCTTGCTCAAGAGACCACTGCTGCTGGAGCTGGAAATGTGGCACGTAGGATTTACAGAGGCACTTAAGCACAGGGGAAAAGGAATAAACAAATAAGTATATAATTCTCTGAGTCAAGTGTCCCACCCCTCCTGTCAGGCATCACCGGTAGGTTGTGATTTGAAGTCCTTGAGATAATGAATTATATCCTCCATGCCGATTGGTTCTGCAGCCAGGTCAAAGCAGCACATGCCTTCAAACTTGGAACGGAGTTCATGATGTTGAAGTGGGATGTAATTCTCCAGTAACCAGTGTTGCAAGGTTCACAAATATAAGGGAGCAGCTGCCTTGGATATCAAAGTTAAACCTCACATGAGGGCACACATCACCTGCTCTACAGACACTTCCCAGGAAGAATAAGGGCAAGTTAGTTACAGTAAAAAACAACCACACACAAGTATTTACATATTGATTTTGCAGAATCTTATCCAAGATATGTGCTTATGGTACAAACCTAAAAAGCACAACAAGCCAGCCTGTGGAGAAAACAGGAGTGTCATCTCTCTCCAGAGATACACATGTGGTTGCTCCAGCTCCTTCAGCCAATATTACTCCAGGCTTGGTAAGTATCTGAAACAGCACGAGTGTGGTTTGTGCTATTTCAGATTGAACTTTGACTGGATGTTGGTTTTGTGACACCAATAACATAGTTCTAGTCCATCCCCCCCTAGATACGGCACAGGAAATAATCAAAGATACATGAAATACAAGCAGAGAATATGATATTAACAGAGGATATAGAATAAAAGGAATAAGTTAAAAACAACTATACTCCATTGTCAGAAGTTATTATATGAATGATCACATCTAGATTAAGAGTTTGCACAACCCATTGGTATAAACAATTCCATTTCCTCTGTAGGTAATATTTTGGGAAAGACACCATCTTAAAGATTTTTGGTCCTCACAGTGTTTTGTACTGAAAGTGTACAGCCATGCTATTTTGGCCTGTAATTCCTTCAGTTTCTTGCAGTGCCCAAGCTACAACTTTCATTCATTTTCCCACCAGGGTATAATGTATAGTGGTGCCCTGGAATAATTTAGACCAAAATTCTACAGATTTTTTTTGTTTTGTTTTATTTGTTTTTTTGGTTTTTTTTATCCAGTCATTGGCCCATATCCCCATAAGACTATATAATCTAGATTATTTCTAATTCAAAAGGATTTCCTTGTCTAGGAGTGCATAATTGGAACTCTTTCAGAGTGTAAATGTGTGTGATCTATTCCACCCCACTATCTGCTAAATCTGGCTAAATCTCAATCTCAAAGTCTGAGTACTCACGCCAAAGATTTCCATCCCATTCCTTGGGATCCTGTGAAGATTTCATAGCCGGAGTACGAACTTGGGAGATCAACACTTTATTTTCCACATATTTATGCCTAGGTGACACCAGCTGCTGTATAGTGCATTGCTGCTCGTAGCACTGCTCTGCTTGGGTGGTGGTTACTTCATGTGCAATCACCTTTGCAGCCCGTAAAGTCACAACTTCCCTTTCCAGCTCTCTCACTTTACCCAGCAGCGCTGTAACTTCTCGTTCCAGAGCTCGGGCGTAGGTAACTAACTCCAGCTCCCTCACTTTGCTCTGCAGTGCTATGGCCTCGCAGTCGCGAGCTCGGGCGTAGGTGACCAATTCCAGCTCGCTCACCTTGCTCTGCAGGGCTATAACCTCCCTGTCGAGAGCTCTCAGCCCCGTGGCCAGGAGCCATCCCAGCCTCCCTGCCAGCTTGCGGGAGGACTTGGATGCGGCTTTCCAGGGCAGCCCGCGCATGGCGATCTCAACCCTGTGGGGGTTCACCACCACCCCGTCATCTATCTCGGGCCACGTCTCTGGAGTAGCCATTGTGGCAAGGAAAGTGGCCACAGGGGCCCAGCGCTCGGTGCTGGGCCATCCTGGAATGTGGGGGTTCACCGCCACAGCCTCTCCGGCCCCTGACTTTTTCAGCTTTTTCAGCTTTTTTGGCTTCTTTGACCTTTTCGCTAGCCACGACATGGTTGTTCCCAGATCCTGCCAGCTGGGCCAAATGTGGGAGTGGGCACAGGCAGGCAGCTGGGATAAACACAAAAGTCAGGGCTAGGATACAAAGAATAAATTTATTTCTGTTACCTCGCTAGTCAGGGATCCCTGAAGCAGCACCCAGGCAGGGGCACAGAAGTGGACATCAGGCACTGTTATACTTGGTCCGTGCTGTTCACACTGGTTTATCAAGGGTTATTCCCAGTTGCAAGGTCACTTGAGTGATTTACAGTCCTTCCCTTCAGTCTTCTGCTTTTAAGCTGTTCCTCCTAACAGTGGGAAATAAAGACAGATCAGAACGGTAGCACTTTGTGCTAGTTTTACATGTGTTTTGCAAAAGTATAAACAATTGTGCAAAGCTGTGGAGAATCGGAATGTGTAGGGCACTAGTTTCATATTATTTCTTCCCAAAAGTGCATGAAATGATCTTTTATCAGCCAAACTTGAGCGGAACTGAATAGAAATTTTTTACAGTGTAAAACATGCAATTTACAGTGTTTGTAAAGTATAGTTTTTACCATGAATGAAAGATGTCCAGGTACCACAGTTGGAAGATAGGTGAGTGTGAGTGTGTGATCCAGTGATGTTGTCCCACTGGGCTTTCAGGTATTTTCTGCCCTTGATTGACATTAAGCTCCTATGCTTTCTATTGAAAGAATTCTGTTTGAATAAACATTTTTGTATTTTTTACTTCCTGACTTGTATTTGAACAGCACTGCTGACTTGAATTTAGCTTGATGGGGCTAGAAAACATTTTTTTTGAAGTTAAATCCTCAATACACTGCACTACTGTGCTTGTTCATCATCTGGGTTTTCACAGCTCTAGTCGGAATTTCAAAGGGTTCTGTAGCCAAAGAAAATACCAGATATTAAATAGCAGGACTTTCTTAAACTGTAGAGTAAATTTTGGCAAGTACAGAAGGTAGTGTTTCAAAACTGTCTTCATTGTTGCTGTGTTCACAGAAAAGTCCATAGGAGACAAACAAAAAAGAAAATGAAGATTACTGTATTGAGAATAAAGATACAAAAGGTCAGATTAAAAAAAATAATAATAAATAGGGCAGACTCTTTAATAGTGATCATTTCAGACACTGGGTTCCATTCAGTAGTTTTCAAAAGAGTCACTGATGGGTAGGTACTATAATAGAAACAACAAGGAAGTCATCAGATCAATTTAAAATAATTCTGCAAATTCTTGAATGAAAATGAAAAAAAAAAACACAGCCCACATTTCAGCTGATTAATTTATGTCATCTCTATATATGAAGTAGAGGAAGTGTCTTCCTTAGTTGTATCTTTAACTATATTTAGTCAACTGCATAATGCTGGTTGTCAGCTTCAGATGTGGAATCATACCGAAGAAAAAGGATTAAAGGAAATGGGTTGTAACTGTACTTATACCTTGAAGGAATAATGTTTTTTACTCTTAAAATACAACCAGAAAATGAGTATCCTTGTAATCTGACTCCTCCATGGAAAAAAAAATAAAATCATGGGACAGTTGGACTCTTTTCAGAGGGATAATATGAATACCAATTGGCATTTATACTGTGGAAGGATGAGTGAGCTGCTCTTGCATTAAGGGTATGAGTATTTAGCAGAAAATGAACCCCCTTGTGTCCCAGCCAGTCCTCAGAGATCAGAGGGGTTGGGTGCGGCTGGGCTTCATTTCAGCCAGTTTAACCCTCTGGCTCTGCTTGAGTTCAAAAGAAGAACTTGCAGGAGTTCAGAAGCGCTGTTAGTGAAGTTATCAATCCAGTACCAAAAGTCTGATCTTGTTCCATAAGGACTTTGCCTGATTCAGGTTCACAAATGCTTATTGAAGGTTTACTGAAACAACAGGAAAGCAAATTCCCAATTGCCAGTGGCAAATGCACTGGCTAATGAGTACTGATGTGTGTCATGGCACAGAGTAAGATAATCATAGCTATAAATATATTTATATATTAATAAATAAATATATAATTTAAATATAAATATAAATATAAATTTATTTATTTATATATATATATATATAAAGCAAATATTCCCAGATGTACTCCAACGCAGTTGGAGGCGCAAAGCTCACCTAAAGGCGTCCCCTCAGGAGAGGTGGAGAGACACAATCCGCTGGCTGATCCTGAGCAGGCAGAGATGTTTTCCTCCTCCAGAGGTGTTTTCCTCCTCCGGCCTTTTGTGCCCTGAAGCCTCCCTTTTATACTATAAATTTTGGTTTGTCCAAGGGGATGGAACAATTGCATGGTATGGACAGGGTTTGGTGACTTTGGTCATACATGCATTGCATGTCCCATGTTCTCCTTCATTTGAATCCTGAGGGATGTGTAAGTCAATATGTTAATGGAGCTTAATGAGAGTCTCCGTTACCCTGTCAGAATTTATAATTGACAAAGAGGTAGAACAAACACTTTGGCCCTCCTCCTCCACGTACTGAGGCAGCAGCAAAGGCTCTCTGACCTTCATCAGAGGCTCTTTGTGCACACCCTTATCTCCTTAATGAAACAGATTTATAACAAGTGTTGCTTTTCACAGTGAAGGGAGTGTGGCTTTTGGCTGCTTCAGAGGCTTGATGTTCTCCTGTGCCTCACTGGAGCAACATTGGGCCATGAGACCTTTGAGACTTTGCTCGAGCCAGGTGAAGATAAGCAAGAGGCCCTGTTCATGCTTTTCTCAACCAGCCTCATCAACTCTTCACTATCTTAAAGTGACACTGTACAATTCTGATAATTTGCCACAGCTTTTGAGTACGTAAGATTTATTATGTAGGGGTTTTATATGTTTTATTTTGCCAGCTAACTTTATAGTTAATTTTTTATTTTCTGCTACTGTATTCTTAACTGGTTATTACGATTGAGAATTAAAAATAGAATAATTTTCTGTTCTAATACCAGTTAATATCATTTTTTGAAGTATAAATTAGAAGGGCAAGAGTGTGAACTAAGAGTCTTCCAGGTTTGTGGTTGGTATTTTGTCAGTGCAACCCCGTCTCACACCAATGATCAAACTCAGTAGGCAGCTAGCACTGAGCTAACTGGGTTTGTCTGCCTGTGACAGTGCCAACAACAGGAATGTCATTTCTCTAAAATCTTGCAAGATTGTGCATTAGGAAGAGGCACTGCACTTTGGAGTGAGATGAAACCACAAAAGCTGTCTATCCATTCCATTGCCTACTAAAACAAAGCATGCACAGAAATAGCATTAGAAATAGTTTTTGGTAACATAGATATTGCCTCTACTACTTTCTTAGACTCATTTATAGCATAGCCTGCTGATAAGCTGGAATGCAACCTATATGAAGGGACAGAGATGGAGAAATAGATGGCCTGCCCTGAAATTTTTTGGTTTGCAAGGTCCTTCCTTTGATTATCTGTGACTGGGTGGGTGATCAAAAATTCAGAACGTCCCTTGAGACAAGTAACATGCAATGTTTGCTGGTGCGTTTGCTTCCCTTTCAAATATTCCACAGACTGTACAGACAAAAGACAGATTAGGCTTTGCATCAGATTTAGTAGAGCTCTTCCTCCTTGCCTTTGGACTCCAGCTTGCTTTTTACACTCCTGTCTGAAGTTGCAGAAGAATTAAGCTTTGTGTGCACTGTTTGTACATAACATGCTTTCCCAAGTGACTATTTAGCACTATTAAAGAACAAAACCAAGACTAGCAATAAGATTGTGGTAAATGTATTCTATTTAAAAATGGTTCATGATATCTTTTCTTAATGACCATCTTTTTGCTACATGCAGAGTGCTGGTGGCATTAGTGAATTAAAAAATACAAAGATATTCAGGGATTTGGACCTGATTTGCATTTACAGTACAGATGTTTAGGGCATGTTAGGGATATTGGGCAGTGTAGGGGACTTAAAGTATAGGAAGAAATGTAAGACAGGTACACTTCAAGCCTTCCTGGCAGAGCTTGACTGCTGTGCATTGTGTGCCTATTAAGGTACACTCTTGCAGCATTTGTAGTTTAAAACTTCTAATCCTGCATGAGCTACCAGTGTCATCTGCTATATTTTAATCAGTTACATCAAATGTGAGTTTAGTACAAACATGATCATAGTGATAATTTTTACTGCTTTTCTGTAAATTTTGTGTTTTGAGAAATATTCCTTTCTTCAGACTCTGTCACTGGATAATGTTTTTTTAAATCCTCGTCTGAATTTTTATGTGTTTATTTTTTTAATTTCCTGTCAATAGAAATGGAATCAGTGGCTCTGTCTGTTATTAATATTTAAAATGTGGGTGTTTGAGCTTTTTAACATACAAGTTGCTATGCCCCTTTAAATTTCCTTCACTTGTTCTATACCTCTAAAAAAATCTTTCATTACCAAGTTGTTTATCTGAGAAGAAAGTGAGACTGTCTCTTTGTATTGGTGAATAACATCACTCTTTTTCTCAAGAAGTCATTACACACTGACATCATATTGTTCTTTATTAGATGATCTGTTGCCTGAAAGTATCTTGGTGACACTGAACTTGAAAGCAACAAGAGTACAAGTGCTAGGATGCCTGGAGAGCAGAGACTGGCAATACCTTGCTCAAGCAAATATCCAAGACAATTTTTAAAAGGCACTAACAAATACAAACCACCCCCACAGAGGTAATTTTCACCTCTGAATTTTTGCTTGTTTCTTAGTCCAGCCCAGACTTCAGCCATCAGTGTTACAAAGCTGGAAGCCAAGTCCTACCTAGCAACGATGCCATGTGCAATAACTTAAACTTAAAGAAAAATAACACAGCTGCTGGTAGAGTAGTGTCCAGAGATTTCTAGGTGCTTTCCAACAATAAAAGGGTGGTTTCTGTCCTGAAAATATATCTGTGTGCATAGAAAAAGTCCTTTAATATTCAAAAAGACCACAATTAGTGCTGCACTGTAATTGTCATTCCCTGCTTAGTTGGAAACCTTATATACCCAATGGGTTTTATTTTTCCTATTCATGTGTTGCATGAGACAAAAAGCTTGTGAAATTTGTACAACTATTCCTTTGATTTGTGCTGCTTTACACATGTTTTATGATGAACTCTCAAAATTCTTAACCCTGTGACTGGGTGTATAGCTCTAGTGGTGTCTTTTAGTATGATGATTGGATGAGAATTATCCTAAGGTCCTTTTAAATATAAACTTATCATGGAAAAATTAGCTTTTTTTAATAGATACTGTGCTGTTCTTTTTAATTGTGCTGTTCTGGGAAATATTGCTCCCATTCAGTTATTTAATGTAGAAGGAAGAACCACCATCCAAAGAAGCTGAGAAATTATCCTGATAATCTCCAAACCCAAATGCAATCTCCAGCTCCCTGAAGGAGAAAGCTGAAAACAGTTTGCCTTCTTTCCTTCCACATCTGGGGTCACTTACCTTAGGGAGAGGAGGTAACACAGCTGCAGTTGTCTTATAAACATCTTTATTATCACAGCAGTTTATGGCTTAGTTTGGTTGTTTTTTGTTGTTTTTGTTTGCTTTTAATTTATAATAAAACAGCAATGAAAGACCTAAAATATGTTACCATTCAGAGCTATCAATTACATTCCCTTTCAGATGGGATGGTAAAAGTGAGGCAAGAGCTGTGTGGGCAGAGAGGTGTCCATAGCATAACTTGCTTTTGTAACATATTCTACCTCTTGTTTCAAATTCCCTCTTCCCACTCAGCCCCAGCTGCAACTGACACTCAGCTCAGGCATTCCTGTGGCCACTGAAACTTTGGGTGCAAAGAAGGTAATATCAGGTGAAGTTCCTTTAGCCATTATCATTTCCAAATACCTTTTGACAAATGAGGAGCCAGAGGCACATGGCTCATAAGTTCTCCTCTGAATACCAACCTGTGCCAGATGTGGGGGTGCAGTGGCATTTCAGCCTGGGAATCCCTGGTACATGGGAATCAAACATTGCCTGACAGTTAATGCTCTGTTTGCAGATCCTGTTGGATAACTACTAAAGTTGCATGGGTGAAATAGATAAAGTTGGGAAGTCTGCAATAGAAGTGTTTGCCTTTATACTTATTTACTCACTGTTGTTGCCTTTGTACAATAATATCTTTTCCCTGAAGGTCTTTGAAAAATTCGATCACAAAATGGAAAGAGGGTATGTTTGTTCTGGGTAAAATTTGGAAGCATTGTTCTGATGACACCTGTAAAACATAATTATAACTCCCATAGCTGTTTCCTCTCATATTTAGAGAGGAAAACTCTTTGCCTCTAATCTCAGGTGCATACCTGTGGAAGGCTTAGATTCCTTCAAGCAGTATCAAAGTAATGATAACAGTGTGCAGCTGCTGACTGTCTTTTGCTTGTTGTTACTCACCCAGCTGTTTAGAGGAGAAGAAAAAGAGAGAGAATATCTCTAATCAGCCATATGGCACAAAGTTTTATTTGCCACAGTAAGTTAAAATGCGCATTATTGGTCAGCATCTTGAATGCAAATTCTGCCATAGCTTTTCAGGACGGCTCGATCTAATGGAAAAGAAGATCAGATATATTTAGTTCACGTTATTTTACATTAAGTACGGCAAGAATTGATTCTGTCTAAGTAGAGTTTCCAGGACTGGATTTTGCTATAGCCAAAAGGTGGTGGGAGCATGGAGTGCAGATCTCAGGCCCTGCTTTGGGTCATAAAAGGTAAATTAAGAGCAGTTGAAATGGTATTTCAGATTTCTGCAGTGCAGTTTGGCTTTGCTTATATTGTACATTAGACAAATTAGGATTCTGGATCACACAATTGGGACGTAAAATCTAGGAGATGTCTTTAGTAGCTGTTGATGTTTACAATGCATGCAGTCAGTAGTTTTTTCATTAAGAAATTGTTTAATTTTGCTGCTGTTCTTAAATTGAACAAGAAACTTAGAGTTAAGTGTAAGGAAAAAGATTTTTGTCTTAAAAAAACCACACTTTTTTGAATGCCTGTAAATGCTAGAGGAGAAGTGAGAGACTAATATGTGTATGAGTTTTGTGAGTCTCCTTTCTGTAAATTGCAGTGGAAAATGAGTTTTGAGGGCTGGCTTGACTGAAGATTTAGTAAGTCTGCTTTTTAAAGCTTCTTCTGCCATTTCTTGTGTGCATATGATTGGAACTCCTTTCAGTGTGGATGTATTGACTTCAAACATACTGTTAGGGAGACTTAGTGTTATTACAAAATGTAAAAGGGAGGTGCACACCTGTGTACTGAGGATTGGGTGCATGGCTTTAAAAACTGGGAGAGATTGTAACCCTATTCATGCTGCTTCTTGCAATGCTCCTACAATGATTTTTTTCCTCTGAAACCTGTTCTGTTTCAGAGGATTTAAGAATATGATTAATTTTTTCTTCTTGTAATATACTTAAAAACAATTTCCAGAAAGAATAATATCCAGTTCTTCCAAGTGTCTTTAATGCATACATCTCAAAGGATGCTCTAGTCCCTGATTTCCTGCTTAATTGATCAGACTACTTTATGTTCTGTCTAATTGTTTACTTTAAATACTGGTAAGAGATACCAAATACCATCCATTTAAGACATTTCTGCACAAGTTCCAAACAGTTCTGTAAGTGGTTTTGGGCTACTGGTTTGCAGAGATAATAGACTGGGATAGAGAGTATTGTGATTGGTAAGCCAGAATAGTTTTTCTGGTTGATGCCATAAAAAATCACTGTGTACTAATGCTACTTAAAAAATGGACATGCTTTTTCCATTTGGGCAGTGATTCTGGATAGTATAACCCAGATGAGTGGTTGGGTGTCCTGTATTTTAAACAGTCTCTCTTCTGTGATTCTTAATGTTCTTTGACTCGTACTTCATAAAGGACCAAGAAATGTTTGATCAGATAAGAATCTTGTTTTCTAAGAATAGCTGCTTAAGTGGTTCTGCACTGTCTTACAAATTTGTAATTTCATATAGTGAGGTGTTATCTCCTAAAAAATAAGTCTTGACCCATATAATCAGTACAAGTGTTTGTTTCCTTGCGGGAGCCCTAACATTAAAACTATCATGAGAGGATTCAAAAAGAGGTGTGCAAATATTTTTCCATAGAATAAGATTCCTTGTTCATCTGATGGCCCATCTTGCTATTCTTCTCACTGTTTCCATTGCTGTTACTTAAAAGGCTTTGACAAATATAATAGACTTTGCATAATGATGCCATTGTAAGTCACTTCCAGCATATTATAGTGTGCAGCTAAAATTACTCTTGCGATTACCACTCTCCAGTGCTTCTACTTCATCATGGCACCAAATGAAATTAAGAACAGGCATATTCCTTCCTTTACTTACCAATATTAAAAAAAAAAAAAAAAAGTTAAATAACATTGTTATCATTTATTTAATTAAAATTCCTTTTGGATCTTTTTTCTGTCACAGTTCAATAAGAATTATTTTGCTTTAGGAATAGATTTTTTTTAAAAAATAGAACATATACATTCTCCAATAACATTACTGTGAAGTTGGGAGAATTTTGTAAATGCTTTTTCCAGGGGACAAGAAATGCCATACACAGAAAGACTGTTCTGTACTAACAGATATAGACTGGGAAAAGCCCTACTTCATTTCAACATCATCTTTTCACTGCTCATCTAAAGAATATCTGTATCTGGTTATGTATCTGGAGGTTCTAGACCTGTGCATGCCTTCATCTGCCTCTCTGTCTTCTAATCTAGTTCATTTTGATGTGGTTGGCTTTTTCTCTTAGTGACTAAGCAAGGGAATAAAGATCTAGAAAAAATAATTTCCCCCCATTTCTTATTTTCCCAGTAATAACAGCTCCAGGAGATGAGAGTTCTAATGCATATGAAGAGAATACCTTAAATAAAGTGGTATTATTACAGGATTTGATAGTGCAGTGATGAAAATACTCAGAAAAACACTGACCTGAGTGAATAACGTAAAATACCATGTCTTAAGGGATTTATAATTTGGTTTGTTTGTTTGTTTATGGGCTGGATTCTTGTTTGTTTGTTTTGGTTGGTGGTGTTTTTTTTTGTTGTTGTGTGGAAAAGACTTGTATCAAGTGGGAGCCTTGGCTATGGGAGTCCAACCCAATATCAGTGCTCTGTTGGAGCAGATCCCCAGAATTTCTGACACTGCTGAGCTTTGTTGTGCAATGGTTGGGCAGCAGTCTCCTGGATGGCTCTTCCCTGTAAGTGGATGTAATTGAGGGGCTGCCATTACATATTTTGTTGGGTTTTGGAATACAGTAACTCTAAAGCTACAAGAGACTGCTGCAGACAGTTAAAATGGCAGTCCCCTCCAGCTGGGTGAAAAGATACCAAATCATTTATCTGGTGTGTCCCACTTCCCTTGTAGTGCATGGCACATTCAGGAGGTATCTGTGTGCACAATGGTTCCTTCACTGCACTCTGCCCAAAATCACAATCTAAGAAACTCAGCTCTTGAGGACTCAGCTCTGATGTGCCACCTCTCATTTTTCACTAGAATGCATTTATATTTAGGGATATTGAAGGTTTCTAGCAATCTGCTATTCTGGAACAGAGGAGACAAGCAGTCCTAAGCCTTCTGTACTGCAGGCTGCTTCCACTGGAGTCCCCTGCACTGGGACTCCTGGCAGAAACACGAGATGTCTCATAATCTGTGTTAGTGCTTGGGTGGAAAATCTGCCAGTAGAATTGTCTCAAAGAAGTCAAAAAACAGACAAGGCAGCAGCTTTTGTTTCTCTTGCCCTAGCACCTCATGACAATGGGTTTTAATGAATTTCTTCTGCCTCTCAACTCTTTAAAGTTCTTGAGATCTTTTGGTCACCTGTGCCAGTAGCATTCTCAAACTACTGGCTTAGACAATTAGATTAAAAAAGTATTCCTCAATATGTTTTGGTTTTCCAACAAGTCTTCATAATCTCCCTTTTCTTTTGGATCTCAGATACTGAATAGTTTTTTTCTCATCTATATTGGCCTTGTATCAGAAGCCTTTAACAGGTTTACCAGAGTTTACCTGCTTAAAGGAGGTTACCAGGGCTTACAGATTTTAGGTTTTGGTCAACATAAAATCCCTAAATCTGTTTCTTTATGAGATACTAAGTCTTGATCATACATGGCACATTTAAAACAATTTCTCTGACAACTTCCATTGCCAGAGTAAACTGAAAATTGTTAAAAAATTAAGGTTTTTAAATTCTGTATTGTCAGGAATGAAACTGCATTCTGCCTGGTGTCTGTCTTGCTGTCATTCATTGCTTTCAGTCTCAAAAGGAAGCACTGTTTATGCTCCTTCTGTCTTTTTATTTTTCCCTTAGGAGATATTTTTAGTTCTTTTGCTATTTAATTTCTAGTGCTAAGTGATATCCAGCAATCAGCCAGTGTTTCCAATGGCTGAAGAGATCTGTTCAATATCTGTTTCCAGGTGACTGCCTAATGACAAGAACTTCCTAATGTCCTGATCAGATGTTTTGTTCAGGGGCTGGGATGTGGAGTGACAATGACTTGTGGATAGGAAATCCTCATTCTCTCGTGGATCTGCTGGTAGTCCCCAGCTGTCATCTTCATTTGGGATGGGAGCAGAACAGAGTCTAAACCCATCAGTATTTTTCTCTGTTGCTATTTTGTTTTGCTTATTTATTTTAGTGCTAAGGAGAGCTTTCAGATTGAAAGCCATTGAATTTGTAGCCTTTATTTGTTACCCCAGCAGAGGCAGTGCATAGTTTCCATGTACCATCAGGTTAGGAAATTCTTATATCTGCCAACCAGCTCCTGGGTGGCAGTGTCTATCTTCTCTAACCACATAGAAACCTCCTCTAGCCATCAAGTTTTAGTTGAAATATTGTGTAGTGTTGCTACTTGCTGTTCCTAGTGTTTCATTTGGTTGGGAGTGGGCTTTGAGAAATATATTTGTGAAAATTTTTGCTCTTAAATTTTATGGTACATTATTGTTTACCTCTCATCTGTATAGTGATTAAACTGCATATTTTTATCTGTGCTAATGTTCTTTTTCCTGCTGTGTTGATTCACAAATCTTTCTGATTTTCTTTTAAAAATACTTTTGTCCCTTTTGTATACTGGCAAAAACCACATTTACCATGAAGCTAACCAGGTGTCCCCTTGCTGAGAGGGCCTTTGGCAGGAACACTTTCCTTGTAGTTACTCTTGGAGTGAGTTTTAGCTGAGGTTGTGATCAGGTCTTAGAGTTTATGAATAAGGACAGTGTAAACTAAGAATAGTTAGTACAGTAAGTATCAAAAAATTTAGTTAATTGCTCAAATACCTATATTTGAGCAATTGCCAGAATACCAGTATGAAGTCAGCCATTAGAAGTGGTTGCATCTTTATTCTACCAACAGAGAGTGTCAAGTACTTTGCTGTCTCTGCTTTTAGAAGACAATATCTCAGGAAAGTCTATTTGACTCACTGGGGTGGTATGGGCTCACGAGCTTTAAAGATTTCTCTGCATGCATTGTTCTTTATAAATGGTGTCCATTTCTTAATGCTACCTTGGTTTTGGAATCCAGTTTGACTTCTTTTTAGAAGTTTTCTTTAGAGATCTGTTTTTTATTCCAAGATGGACAAATCTGTTTATAGTAACTCGTTATTTCAACTAAAAAGATTCAAGTAGCATCATTTGGTCAGCTTCTGTGTATCTACTACATAAATAGTTAGCTTTTACAATATTTTTTCAATTGATAAATCTCAAAACAATTGAGCAGAAGTAAAATATTGCTAATTCCATTCCATATTCTGCAAAACTTAGGCAAGGAAGGCAAAAGAATTTGCCTGAGGTCATTCAGTATTCCAGTGGAAGAGCCAGTGGAGCATCTCCTGAGCTTCAGTCTGGTGATTTATACGCTAGCCTATATTGAGTTTCTGTAGCTGGATTCTGTAGTTCTTTTTTTAGAAAATTGCAGATCTTTCTGCAGCCAGTATTCATCACGGGTAGGTCCAAAGTAAAAGTACTATTGTATCAGCTATCAAGTAGGTTGATAATTCTGTATTTGCATTATTCTTCTTGAACTGGCTGAGGCCATTTTTTTTCTGTCACACAATGGCAAATGTCCAGTCCATTGAAATAGATGCAATTACAATAGAAATTAGTGTGAGTTTTTAAGCAGGCAGCTTTAATAAGTAGCGGCTGCTGAGCCCGGCTGGCTAAAGCAGCACTAGTTGTTCAACTCAGACAATTGATGGAATCTCCTAGAATAGTTCCAGTTTCACATGTTGACTGATGGATAACCATAAGCAATCTTCAGATTGCTGCAACACCCTTCACACTTCCATTAATTAAAAGGTAGATGTCTGTTGTTGGTGACGAGTTTATTTCCATTTAGGATGTTCTGTGTTTTGGAGAGACCTTTAACAATGGTTAACAGCCAAATGGGCAGTTCAGATACTCTTCCCTAATGTCACCCTCAGTTCACTTGCTTTCCTGGCCACCCAAAGGATCATAAAACCCTCTCTCACCTCATATGGGTTCACTACCAGCTGTTGACTGGTTGCAGAAGAACTTGCATCAGTTTGATGAACTGGTATTAACATCCAGGACAAACTGGTTCAGAGATAAAAATCAGATGTTAATTGGCAGAATAGATTCATTTGATCTCTAAGGAAAGAGAACATCAGGAAAAAACGTTATTACATCTGATGCTGAGGCTGCATGGGTAACCTTCCAGTCATAAGCATGACTGAATTTAATATTTATTCCAATGTACCTTTTCATTGCAATTATTTGCTGGGAACATTTTAGATTTCCATTATGGAAACTTAGGGAATTTGCTTCTCTCCATGCATTCTTCTCTGCTTAGCCTGAAAGGAACTGTACTGTAATCAAAGCTGTAATTTCCTGTTTAAATATATATATGATTTTCTCCAAAATTATGGCATATTTTGTCAAATGAAAATAGTGGGTAACATCAAACTAAATCTCAGCTGATAGCAGTGTTTTAATCAGGCTTTAAAAAGTCCAATAAATTGTTCTATTTGAGAATTCTGACTTGAGAAAAGAAACATAATACTAAATATCCATGAAGACCCAACCCAATCAACCTCACTGAAGTCATCAACCCAGTTATTAATGACGCTGGTGAATCACAGAGCCTGATTGAAGTTCCAAAGTGTTGTTTTAATGATCTTGTGCAAGCAATTGGCAATTCTGCACAGCTGAGGTGAGTAGTGAGTGTGTATTTCAGGAAGTAGGTGTGTGCTGATATTTTAAGAAAGCATAGTCAGATCTGATAAATAAGTGTATGAACCCAGATAAAGATGGCAGTCCTAAAAATTCATATATTATTTCTGGAGGATACAGGATGGACAAATACAATTTACTTTGAAGAGCAACATTCTCTAAATGCAAAGGACATCCACTGATTTTATTAGGTTTATTAATTTATTTGGGTATCCACAGGTCATATTGCATTTTGTGAGCCATGAAATGATTCTTATTGTGAACAACTCTTTAAATTGGAAGCTATCTCTTTGGTGTGTTTGAAACACTGGGGTCCTAATTTCTGGCACTTCTCTCTTTCCTTGGAGGCTGCTGTTGGACTGAAATCTGTTGTTTGGTGCCATGCAGTTACTGCTGGGTTACCAAGTTGTACGCTGGTGATTCGTATCTAAAATTATGTTCCCTTCTTTTTCTTTGTTTCAAATCACATCTAAAATTGTGAATAAAGCTACTTCTGACTTTCTTATATGTTCCACTCCAGTTGAAGTGAAACATCTCTTTTGTTACCAGGACATTGTAGAGCCTTAAATTGGCATAGTTCCTTTGAAATCATCAGTCATTCCAGTGTACCAGAGGTCTGGACTGGGTCTTAGTTTTCACAGATTTAACAGATTTTTTTAAATAAGGAGAAAAGAAAAAGATGACAGACATGAAAGATTTAAGAGAAATAAAATAGCAGCTAATTTAATCAAAAGCATATATGCCAATAAAGCCAAGTACAGCTGTCAAAAGAAATAAACAAAACAAAGCAAGAATTCTATAATTTGACATGTTTACTTGACAGATAGTACTTTTTGGACCAGATCTTGTGCTGGTGTAAAGTGGCATAAGCATATGAATGCCAGTGGAGCTCTGCTGATTGTACCCAGTGAGAATCTGGTCCCTGTTATTTAAAATAAGTGTTGTATCAGATGTTCCTCTGTTCATTCAAAAAACAATTCACTTCTGAATTAAAAGGATCTCAAGGTGTTCTCACAAAATCATGCTGGCCATGGCACAAGGTTCCTATTTAATCAAGGCAGTTTTGAATTGTGGAACTTTTCCACTTGAATTTCTAACATAATTTTCTATGGTTATGTTCTAAGTGCCAGCCATAAAAAAAATTCTGTTTGTTCTCTCTTTTGGGTCAGACACCACTTGGGTGTTTATGAAAGGATTGATGTATATACTGTCCAAAAGGATTTGGTAGGGGGTAGATTTGAATCACAAAAGTGATTATGTTATTTTACTTAGAAAAAAAGTCTTTTTTGTACCCTTTTCCATATAAAAAAAAGATAAAATCCTATGTAAATAATAAGTGTTTTCCCTGTAATGAATGTTCCTTTCATTCTGCATTTCTGTATAATATTGGAAATTGTGTTTTTATTAGAAGAGGTATTGGATGGAAGCCAACAATTTCTTCTTTTAACTTGATATTTTGGGCTCTGATCTTTGTTAAAACTACAATGGCATGTATCTAGTACAGTCAGAGGTCATTTCTATAGCTACTACCATTTCCTATCATTTCTGGGGAATGTTTGTTTTCAAAACAAAGAATTGGGTTAAAGCTTAAGTATCGTATTTCAGAACATATTTCAAACTGAAATTAAGAATGCTAAAACCTTTCCTTTAAAGGTCAGATGATGTTTATTATTATTATAAAAATGATCTGTGATTTATGAATTTAACTTCTCGTAAACCTCCTTTGTAACAGAATATGCAGTCAGAAGCTTAACATTACATTGTTTTCCTTTGACAACGTATCCACGAGACCACTGCAGCTGTTCCTTTACTCACAATAGCAGATTAATTAACACAATCATATGCTGTTGGCTCCTACTCAATGAGTAGGTCTGCAGTGGGATAGATAGGTAAATCCTTTAAATGTGTATGAGATAAAGAATATACTATAGTAGTTTCATAACTAGCCAGTTTTGCTTCTGACTAGTCAGCCCTATCAGCAATGGTTCACTGACTACAGAAGCTGTGAGCTTACATTTCAAAGGCAGCCACACCTATTACAGAGCAATAATGCCTGAATCATTGCAAAACTCAAATATGTAAAAGCACAGGCACGCTCAGAAATCACCATATTTGCTAAAATAACAGGCAATCTGCTTCAAGCATTTTAGGTTTATAGAGTAACCAGGAAAAAAGAAGGGGCATTTTTGTTGGTTGCTTCATTTCTTTAAAATAAAAAAGAAAAAAAGAAAAAGTTCAATCATTGCTTTCCTTTAATATCTTAATCTGGTCATTATTCACTTTTTACCCACTGTGTATTAGAAATACTTGTAAGCAGCGGCCATGGCATCAGTTTTAAGTACCAAAAGAATTTTTCATCCATTTCTCTGTGTGTGCTAATGAACATGTGAGCAGCTAAATCTCCTTTTCCTAAACAAACAGTCATCAGCAGCATGTAAGTAATTATTTGGCAACTTTAGATGACATTTTAGTGGATGCTGAATCCTTTGCTACCAATAATATAACTCCTATTTTATTTTTTTAAATTTTATTTGAAAGATAAATATTCTTTTGGGGAAACAGGTAAGCATCAAATTTAAGAAAATTTCCTTCAGGCTTTCCACTACAATCCGTGAGAAAAAATAATTGTATTGCTTTGTTACATCGTTTACACACAAACTGAAAGCACAGCAAACTACTATGTTAAAATTGTCTCATTTAAGGGACAAAGAAAACTCATTGTGAGACTTCTTTTCTGGAAAAAAGCTAAACCACTTGCTAATTTAATATCATTGAAGTCCTTTCTGGTCCATTTTTACTGCAGTTGTGGTTATGTGCTTTTACATATTCTATGAGTTTTATGTAATGGTATAAATATGCATTTTGATCATAATAAAACAGAAAAAGTAGAGAACATGACTGATTTTGAATGGAGGGCTTTGCTTGCATAGGAACAGCAGCATTAGACTTACAGATGGGAGAAAACCAAGTTCAGAATCTTTTCGTGCAATACAGTTGTTGAAAAATAATCAACATTTTAATAGCATCCAGCTTTCTATCTGAGAGTTTTTCTGAGTACCGAAAGCCACTATTTCTGGAGGGGGAAAAACAGAGCTGGTGAGCTATCTCCAGTTCACTCAAAGATGAGAACAGGGAGATTTTTGGGGAGAGGAGGAAGATAGAAAATTTTCTCAACTTCTCCTGAGTGCTTGTCCTCCTTCTCTGAAAGCAGAACATGCTCTCAAGGTCTTTCACCAATCATTTCTCTGACAAAAATAACCATAAGAAAAGCTTCTGCTGCCTTCAGCCCTCTCATTTCCCAGAACTGAAACACTTGCAGCAGGCAGAAGGCTCATGCCCTGCAGAGGAGATGCTGCAGCACTTTCTCCCCATCGTTCTCAGAAGGTCCATGAGAAGATGGGGTACAGCAGGTGGGTGAGGGGCTCCCAGGGCAGTGTCAGACATCACCCTGGGTGAGACTGACTGAGATGGGAACACCAGAGGCTGTGCTGGCAATGGCTGCTACTGGTGATACTGAACTTAATCCACCAAGGCATCTGGCTGATGTGTAAGTTGGAGTAGTGCTGCCTTACAAACCCAGGGAGTATCTCATTATTTAAATAGGAAGGGGAGGTTCAGGAGTTTTAGTGGATAGCATTACTCAACAGGTGAGTACTACTCAACTTTCACACCTTTATTAATTGTATATTTATAATATCTTTCCACTATATACATATATATATATATTTGTTATTAGATTCATGTTCAGCTGAGCAGCTGAAATCAAAGGGACTAAGGATCTTATTGTCAGTTGAAAAAGCAGTAGCTGCCAATAGTGAGCTCTTCTGAAAAATCTGTTGCTTTTAACCATCCTGACTAAAGTCACAGGCTTATCTCACTACACTGCTGGATCTAGAATAAAAGTCTCAAGTCTTGATCAAAGAAACAAAAGGAACCATCTTACTTGGTGTCAGTGTTGGGAGCTGTGCTCAGGTGTGCTGTGATTTACAGACTGGATTCCAGTTCCCTGTGGATTGCTCCAGTGCTATGAGACACAGGTGCTAAAGGGAGTTTTTTGAGCAGGCTAAGAAACGTGTTTGGCCACTTGTCAGACTAAAGACCATGCCCTGTTTTTCTCAGAAGGAGAATTTCCCATAATTTAGTTTGTGTAATTACATTCTTTAAGCCTAAATTGTCCATGCAGTTTCAATTTGATACCATTTTCCTTACTCTGTTTTCTAACTGTCTGTTCTTTCAAATCCTTTTCAATAATTCTTGCTTTCTGTCCTTGTGACAGGTGAAGAGGTGCCTGTGTAAACATACCTACTACAACCTCTGTTGGACTTTGTATTCTATTAAGATAAAAGTGTTTAAATTCATGTGATAAATATTAATCACTTTGTGAATTTTATCTGAAGATAGACTCAAAAGCTCTCCCTCTTCTGTCATCCCAACCCAAATTTGGGATCTGAAAACTGTAACTCTTTAGATAGTTTGTAGTTGTCCCACCTAGAAGGTGTTCTGTGTTTCAGAGTTATTTGACTTTTCTAGACTTGCAGTGAAATAGTCATAAATATCTTTCCCTGTGATGCAACAGTAATGTTTAGAGGGGTCTCATTGAACCATTGCCAGTAGATGAACTTCCCAGCACTGGGAATTACTGCAATAAAAGTTCCTTGAGAAGTGTTTGAGAACAAGGAGAGGTACTTGATAAAAGCAGGAAAATGGAAAGCTTAGAAAAGACTAGAAAACAAGGTCATAGGGAGGTCCATCAGCTCTTACCTTCACCACAGCTGTGAATAAGGATTGTATTTTTATTTTTAAAGTAAGATCTTCATTTGTGTCCAGTCCACTCTGCAATTATAAATATTTCAGTCCATGTAACTTTGCAAGTGTCTTGCAATGTGCATTTCTTATGACAGTCTCTATATGGAGTGACACAGTAATATTGATTTGTGTGATAGCTTCTACCTGTGATGTTTGTCCTTCAGTCTGTCAGGTCATATGTGCTGAAATGAATTGAACATAAGCCTTTGAATATTTAGGTCTACTGCAGTCGTCTTCAAGGTTGTTGTTGATGTCATGGGGCAGAGATAGGACCCAAAATGAAATGAGCTTCTTGCTTCCACAAACTTTTCTGTAAGCCCTGGCAAGTAATGTTGTCTTTATATGCTCCAGCCTCCGCTGCTCTAAAGTACAGATGAGCTTTCTTTGTTGAATGTATTGAGGTTGGTGGATAAACATTTGTGGACAAGAGTTGAATGGTGGCACTGCCGTGGTTTGCGGTGTGCTGAGCTCAGGGAAAATGAGCTGAGCCCCGCCCCTCTGTCTTTTAATATTTAAACATGAAAGTAGACAGTTTCCATTCCAAACTGCATCCAGACAGTATTGTCTGAGTTTGTGGTAGATGAAGTAGTTCACGCTTTATCATCAGTTATCAAAACTTAACAATTAACAGGAAGTTCATACTGGAGATAGTACAAGTTTTGTACAGTGTTTTTTTTTCCCGTGGGCAGTTATCAAAAGACATTACTATGCAAAGCTTTCAGGATTCCTTTTGGCCTTTGGATAAGGAGAGTTAAGCTTTTTAAATTTTACTGGCCTAAACTATTTCTAATGCACTCTTCTTTTAAATTAATAACTAATTTATTTAGTTATAAATTAGAGGATTTTGTAAAAAATATCTTTGTACCAAGTATCCAGAAAGTCCAGAAATATCACTAAAATAAGCATGTTATTACCTTTACTTAGCAGGTTCTCAGTTTTCTTCAGCTACTAACTGTATCCTCCAGCACTGAAAGGCATGTCACACGAACACATATATCTTCAGAAATATATATAGGAGTTTTTGAAGGATGACTGCCAGGGGTTGGGTCACCAGTAACATCATGGTTAGATTCCCACCATGATTAGCCACTGACAGTGACTTTTCTAATAAATTTTCATTTTATTACAAGATTTGTAAGGTGCAGGGCAGGCTTGTGATGGTTTACAGGTGTGCCCTTCACCACGCTATCACAGTGGTGTCCATGGCAGAATTACCCCACAGATATTGAGTTCAGTGCTTTTGTGTTTGCTATAATGCATATCTTAAAAACTAAGACAAGAAATTTATTTCCTTAATATTTTTTTTCCTTAAAAATAAATATTAAAGTTATTTCTTAAAATAAAAATAACTCCAGATCAAACAACACTGTCAAATATAAGATAAGCGTAGACTGGGAATAATTGTTTGAGTTTGACTTCAGTAACTGAGCTGGAGGTTTTTTGCTTGCTCTGTTCTTGAAAAAGAATTTGTACCTGAAATACATTCCTGCTTTTCCAGATTATGTTAGCTGTTTTGGTGGTAGTTAAGTTTTTAATATAAGCTGTTACTTCAAATTCTGCTGTGCTTATGTCCTTAGATCATCATAGCTGTAGCAGCAATATTGCTATAAAATATGGTAGAGAATTATGGTAAAAATTACTGAATCATGTTCTACCTTTAAAATTGTATGGGGCTTCTGTTGACATCAGTATTAAAAGGCCAAACTGAGAAGATATCATTACTGACACAGAGGAACATTTTGCCTTGGTTCATAGTGAGTTATTAGTGAGGCATGCCTTGTACATGTTTCCCCAAAGAGTCCAAAATTTCCACATGTTCCTTCCATTCCCAGCTTCTGTGTTCAGAAAACCCCACTGTGTTTAACCCAGGGACTCTTTCACAACTCATGAAGCACATAAGTTTCCCAAAACCAAATCCTGGATTCGCTGAGCTCTAAGCAAAAACGCAGCTCCAACACCACGCTGGGCTGTGACCGGACCGTGAAAAGCACCACTCAATTCTCAGCAGCAGAGAGGGAAAACTTTGTTCCCTTCCCATTCTGGTTCTGTGCTGGGAAATGGCTTGGCTTCTGAGCTCAGACACCTTTGGAAGGAGGAAATGGGATATTGTTATGGAGTACTAGAAGAGTTGTCTGTGTTTGGTGGCTCAGGCTGCAGATGAGCTGAGCCTGGTGCTTTTCCTGGGTATGATTGCAAGTTACCCTCCCCATAGCAAGGCAAGAGGAAGAACTGATTTGACAATTAATGTTGAGCCTGCTGATGGAGGTCAGGGTTGCAGAGCTTCAGCATCAGCTATGATTTTTATTTCAATGGAATTTTTGTTGCGATTACATACTATTTAAATATGTGAGGCTTTTCCTTAATGTGTTTTTTAGTAGGTAGCTTCGTACTAGATATACTGAGAAACACAGACTTCTTCTTTGGAAGTCTGTGTTTTTGTGGAATGAGATAAATGTCTGATAAAGTAATGCTGATTTTTCCTCCATACAGGGTATGTTCCTAAGGTTGTAAGGACTGTTAAACTCCTAAGGGGTATATAATGAAATTTAGCAAGGCGGCCATCAGTTCAGTGAATGAAAAGAAATAACTTTTGTCTAGATTTTCTGGAATTCTTACATTCTTATGTTAGTATTTCCAACTTTGTATGTGAACAGGAAACTGTGTTTGATGTAGGCCATTGAAAAGGATGTGTGCATCCAACAGTCTTGCAGAAAACCACAGAGAAGAGCAGTGTAGATCTGAGGCTTGATGTGCTATACTGCATGGTGGTGTACAGTGCATACTCCAGGAGAGTTTTGTACAGGTGTCTTAATGGGCTTTGACAGGTTGTTTGTAGCTTAATTTACAAATGAATTTGATTAAAGAGCTCAATGAAAGAGTCTATATTCAAGTTCGGATTTGAAGTTGTGGTCTACTAAAATGAAATGGAGGCTCCCAAATTAACACCTCTGGAAATACTTGATTATCTTCATAGTTTGGGATTGTTTTCCACACAGATACTCTGTGAAGTACAAATGAGTAAGCTACCCCTTTTGCCACCATTATCAATGACAAGGTTTTTATTTGACTCTGACATTACAGGCGTTGGCGTAAGCTTAAGCATCTTGTGCTGAGTGGTACACAGGTCCAGTTCAGTTATTGCTGGGGGATGAAAGACTCTTTGTTCCTTCCATTTAAATTTCTAACCCCAAAAAAGTCATCAGGCCACAGGCTATGAAGGAGCCACAGAGGGAACAACCTGCCCACAGATGTGTGAAGATGTTTATACTCAGCAATAAATAAGTGAGATAGTGTGGACTTAACTAGGATGACTGTACTTTTTTTATGGTGCTGGAACAGATTCCTGGACCTCTCAGAGCTGCAGCAGGTAGGAAGCTAAATGAAGATTAAAACTAAAGGCCAGGAGCATGTTTCAAGTTATATATATAGATTTTGTTGTTTCAAATCTTTCCTTGATTTCTGGAGTAAACTCTATGCTTAAATAATAAAAAAGAAAACTGGTGAAATAGGAAGAGTTCATCTTCAGGATTAATTTGTCAAAACTGATCCAGGTAATACAGATTTTGACTGGAGTTCTGAATGATATGAAAAGATACTTGGGAAGTGCTCCTTAGCTTAAATGGTTAAATATTCAGTTCTATCTTACTCATTACTTGTGGATTTTCATTTTGTTATAGTCGTGGTCGGCAACAGCTCAGAACTTGATTTGTCAAGACAAGTATGCTCTGCAAACAAATGATTACATTCTATATGAAGGCATTATCACTAAATCTGAAAAGAAAATATTACAGGCAGAAATTATAAGGAGAAGTTTATAAAACAAAGATATCCTTTGGCAGAATATGCTCTTATAATCAAGCTTTTAGCATACCATAGTTTAAAAAAAATAAAAATTTTGCCCACATATACACTAATAAAAATAAATCTGTTTCCGATTACTAACTATGCAGCACAGGTGCTTGTTTGTTACGAGAGAGGCATGTTCATTAATTTTCAGCTATGAAAAGTGCACTGTGCCATAAATATACAATTCAAAATGTACTGCTGATAAATGAATACACAGATTGTTAATGTGCCAGAGTAGGGTATTGGGCATAAAACACATGCCAAACAGGAGCACATTGGTGATGTGCTAATGCTTTTAAATCTGGGTTTAATGTAGGCACATAACCAGCTTTTTACATTATTGCACTAACTTTTACCAGAATTTAGGGCAATATCTATTTTATGGGACGTTTTACTTTCTAGTATAATAATACTTTATACCTATATAGCACTATCATCCAGGGATCTCAAAGCACTTTACAAACATTAATTAACTAAGCCTGTCAAATAGGTAAACTGAGTTTTACAGCAGCTCGGTGGTTGTACTGGAAATAGAACCCCAGAGTTCAGATACCCTACCTTTTTCCTTGTTTTAATTTTTGTTTTCCCCCCTTAAACCACCCAGACCATACAAATGTTCAGTTGGAATTTGTAAACTGTAGGAGTTAATGTTTTGAGGTATTTTCTCCCCTGGCTGTTGCCCTCTTTCAGTTCTGCTCGCCCTCCGATGCCATTCCCAAGGCTCGTGTGGTCCAGCTGCCCATCCCGAGGCAGCCGAGCAGCGCTGCCTGGTCCGGCTGCTGCGGGCTGACATGGACACTGTGCCTGGAGCCCCGCAAGCCTCTATTGCCTCTGTAGTTACCGAGCACACCCCGGCAGGAGCGCTGAATTCCCCTTCTCCTCGCTTCTTTCCAAGTTCCCATCTAGGAGAGCCCTGAACCTCTCGCAGGCGGGCGGCGGAGGGGCCAGCGGGGCTTT
>NC_081258.1:7070797-7210797 GCF_030490865.1 Poecile atricapillus | reverse complement strand
GGTATCTGGGCTGCCTTTCTGAAGTTGCATCTTCCCATCATTGTTTGTTTTAAATACACAGTGCTGCTCTCTTGCAGTTTTATGATGAAAAAATGGCAGCAGTAGGGAGATACTATTTGTTTGTCCACCCTTTATTTTAATATTTCAGCATCTATCAGCAAGCTCCAATGCCCAGTAGTCAACAGAATCTCTCTTTTGGAACAAATGCCTATGACCCTCATGAATGGACACATTTCTGTAGAATTTGTAGCCAGAAAAGAACCAGTACTAGTGAAATTGTTAGAATTATTTAAGTTTCATGTGACCAGTTTATGCTGCCATTCACCTTTCCTCAACCCCATGCACGACTCTGTTAGGTTGGCCAGTCCCACTGCAGACAGCTTTCAAATGTAATCTGGTGCAAGCCAGTTTGTCATGTACCAAATTCTGCGTGGGCTTGCCAGGCTGTTGGAGTGGCTCCCACTACTACTATCCTGAAAAGGCATGGAAACATGTGTCTGCACAAATGCAGGAGCTTGCATTCTCAGGGTTTAAATCAGTCTGTTCTCTGACACGGTACTTATTGCAGAGCATCTCATTGCAAGCCAGCAATCGGCCAAAATTAGAACCTGAAGATTCTCTGACTTGCAAGGGAGGACTTATCATTCATAGGCAGTTTTGTCAGAGCAATGGAAGACATTGAAATTTTCCTATCTGTACAAATTTATCTGTTCTGGTTGCTGTTTTCATCCTATATATTGCAGGAATTTTTGTGAGTGTTCAGAATAGTGAAAATCTGAAGAAGGCCTGCTCTTCCATAAGATGTGTAATAGTCAGGAAGCACTTGTGAAACTTCTATCTCCTAAATGTCATTTCTGTCATCCAGAGGGTCTAAAATGAGTTTTAAATAAGTATGTCCAACTTTGAAAGATCTTATTGCCAAGTCATTTTCTAGAAAAGCAATGTTATTTTGTAAGGGTCACATTTCCCCTATTCTCCTTTCCAGTAAAGATCTTTCCTGCATATCTGACCTCTCTGAGATAAGATTTCCTCGTGTCAGCATTTAATGTCATGTGAGCACTATCAGCTTGGGAATTTCATGTTGGTGGCTGTTGTCTGATGGTTATAGAATGGTCATTGCTCCAGAAAGTGTTGATCAGAAAGGATGAAGAACATGGGAAAGCCATTCAAAGTGATGGGAGCCAAACACTCAGCAGAGCAGAGGCTTAAAGGCTGTGCTGTGTTAGGAAGCCATTAAATACCTGCTTTTGCTTTGGGATGTATGGGGGAACAGATTCATCTCCAGAAAGTTGAAATAAGGAGGTTTCACCACAGAATTACTTTTTCCTTTCTGCCTACTCCAAGATTCAAGAAATTCTTTGAAACTGTGGTACAGAAGGCTGTGTAAGAGTTGACTCTATTAGCTTTTTTCTTTCTTATTCTTAACTGCTTACTGCTAAGGATTTTATTTTACAGAAAGTGAGCCTGTGAATTCATATTTAAGATAGTGCTATATGCTTTTGGCTATCTTTGAGAGAGTAAGTCAGTACCAAATACACTTGACTGATCCCAAGTATTTGTTCTCATTTGCAACAGTGTGTTACAAACTCAGTCCTGGGATGGGTTTCAATGCATCGGTATCTGCAGATTTTTGCTGCCAGATGTGTTTCCTCTACCTCACTATACACTTATTGATATATGGGCCCATCAATCTGATGATGATCTGAATATTTCCAGAAGAAGGTTTTACAGCAGCTCTGTTTTCCAAGATGGTCGATAGTTTAAGTCTGGCCCTCACAGGCATGGCAGAGGAGCTTGTGAGAACATTTTGGCTGAATTTCTGATGTTCATGAGGTGGAGGAGCAGCAGCTGCTGTATTAGTAACAGAAAGAGAGAAAGACTAATTCCAGGGCAAGGCAGCTTTCAAAGGCAAGTGAGCATCATGTGACTGAATGTGTATAATTTAAAAGAAAAAAGAAAAAAGCTAGAACTTCAGCACAGCCTGTCTCTCCAGTATATGAGAAGTGAAGCAAATGAATACGGCCTTGAATACACTTTTTAATTTTTCAACACTGTATTTTGCCAACTTTAGTTCACTCTGTTGACTGTTCAGTCAGACCGTTTTTAAATTAAAAAGGAATACATGGTTGAATTATTTATTAAACAAAAGGTGCTTCCGTGCATGCAGACTACCTGGGTTTTGAATTTCTTTTGCTGTTGGAATTTGAAGAAAGTGCATTGCTAATAAGTTAAGAGATAGAGCAACTCTCCTTCTTCTAAAATAAGTCTTTCTCTGTCTCTGAGGCAGACAGTAAGATAACTTGTGTCTGTCCAGCCAGAGAGGAATGCCTGATCTTCATTCAAATTTCTAATTTTGACCTTAGTGTGAAGTTGTTTCCCCAGGTTGCTGGGCTCCATAGAGACAGAATTTCTGGTAGGGAAATGTTTTTGTAAATCAAGCCAGTCTGGATTATCTCCTAATTTTATAGGTGCTCCTGACGAGTTAAAATATGCATTTACTGGTGCATTAATGTGGAGGAGCTGTAAGTGAGCAGAAGGCGTCTTGCTACCACTTTGCATATTGTTGGCATCAGCCTGTATGTCCATGGAGGGTACCAGCTCACCTTGGGGTGATAAGGACCTTGCACAGTGACTTTGCTTTGCTCAGTCCCCATTACAGCCTCTGTGTTGGTGTTCCACATTGGTGCACAGCCAGGGTTTCTTCTATTGTGGCCTCCGAGTGCCTGATCTTCTCTTGTCCATTTCCCCAGGACTGAACCACCAGCAGCTTCTGGACTAGACTTTCTGGACTTCAAATTCCTTTGGCTGATGGCTGCAGGGAAAACATTCAGGCTAGGAAACTAGGAAGGGTCTTCCATAAGTTGTGGGGCTGTGGTCTCCATAGCTTGTAGAAAAATGAGAGGGCTGTTTTACCTGGTACCGAGAAAGGAATTAATGTGCTGAATCTGAGGAAACATCTGTCCAAGAGGTTGGTATTTCTCATCACTCGTGTGGGACTTGATAATTTTGCAGGGATCCTAGTGAGATGCCCTGCAAAAGGCTGCTCATGGCAGCAAAGAGGCTTTAGGGAAAGGCTGATGAGACTGGCCAGGGCTCTGAGGAGCTCCCAGTCACCCCAGTGTGGGAGGCTGGTTGTGAGCCTGGAGCTCTTCTGTGGGAGGAAGGCAGTGAGCAGTAGCGAGTGGCTGGGCACACCCTGGCTTTGATAGCTACAGATGGAGACCTAAAAGATTGCAGGGCCACAGTCCAACACCAGCACATGTAAAATAAGGCTCAGGATTTAGATAACTCTGTTCCAGCATACTGACGTGCATGGCCAGAGTCCAACTCCAACACATGCAAAATTAGTTTCAGGATCATTCCAGCATACTGAAGCCTATGCCTAAACCAGTTATTGCCACAAGCTCAGTTAAATCAGAGGACAGCATTCAAAATAGCATTTTTTATTTTTTTTTTTTTTACCAGAGTAGTTCAGATGAAAAAAAATTGCATTTTCATAGTAGATGAGGAAAACTGGATTATTGATAGTTCAGCTCCATAAGCAGCATTTCAGAATTTTTATAGCCCACAAATATCATGTTATGGTATCCATGTACATTAATGCTATTTTACAAAACATGGATATGAGTTGACCTAGTAATGTACTTTTTGAGATGCATTAGTATAAAAAAATTAATGAGTCTGTTCAGATAATATCATGTTCTTAGTATTCTCAAAGTACGCTGTTAAAACAATGAGGAAAAAACCTGTACAAAAGAGTCAAAGGATCCCTTCTCACGATTCAATGTAATGAATTTAATCAATAATTTTCCATTACAGCAAAACTCATGTAATTAACATATTTTATTTATAGAAAAAGGGTGCTGGTAAAGTAGATTCAGCAGTTTAGAGTTGCTTGTAAGTATTTATTCAAATACAGCTATTTTTTATTTTTTTTGTGAAATGGATAAAGAAGTTGGAAATTATCCTCAAGTGGCTTGTACCAAAGAAGTTAAATGGGAGAAAAATTGTTTACAAAAGTATTTGTATTAACTCAAAATGGTCATTTAGTTTGAAAAGAACACCTGAAGTTTAAAAGTAAGAAAATACAGATACTGGAAAAATGTCTCATAGCATAGTCCAAATGTAACACACACCATGACATTATTCACTCTTTAGAGACTCTGTCAGCACCTCTCTAATCAGTAATCTGTAAATAGAATGAGAGTCTTTAATTCTTTCTCATTTTGTTGAGGGGGAAATTAGTAATTTAGCTACCTGTACAGTTCTTTTTATGTGCCTGATTCTTTTGTTGTTGTTTTTTGGTTTTTTTCTTTCCTGATGGTGTCTACAGAAAGACATTCCTGCAGCATTTTAATAATTTATGCTTTTCTTTAGTAGAACGAATTTGTGTACATTCTGATACTGACCTACTATTGGCAATTCTGTGCTGATTATTTTTCCACTCTGTGATAAAATAATAATAGTAATAATAATAATAATAATAATAATAATAATAATAATGAAAAAAGTTTCCTTAAACAATAGTATGCAAGAATTTACCCAATGATACCTGATGCCCTGAGAGCTACTTATAATGAAGGCAGGTCTGTGATTCACACTTGAGGAAAAATATATGTTTTTTGGATTTTTTTAAACCCAGAAACTGAGGGTGAAACTTGGCTAGTGTAATTGATAAATATTTCCATACAAGTACTCAAAAGATTAAAAAAAAATCAATGGATTTAGAAAACTACATGGAGGTGGGTGTTAATTTGTACTTTTTAGAGTCTAAGAGACTGTATTATTTGGAACATGAGAAAAACCTAGAGAAAAAAGATTCAACAGGGATGTCTTCCACCCAGATTCATAATTTTTCCTGCTGTTTACTGACACCATCTTGGATTTCCTTCATAGAATACCCTGTATCAAATGGTCCTGTTTGTCCCACAAGTGTTTTAGGAGCAAGACAGAGGTCAAGGTGAAGCACCCTTTACCCCTCTGGTTTGTAGGGCTGTAGAGCTGCTAATGTGGAAGAAATAGGGTAAGTATGGAAGCAAGGAGAAGGCAACATATTCATTCACAGAAGTCCAGTTAATGGTTATTTTAGTTGATTAGCTAGCAACTTCATTTTCTCCCTCATGAAATTGCCTCCACAGATCCTTACTTCTGGAGCTTAATCAGCAGTAGCAATCCATCCCAGGAGTGGGAGATCAGGAGTACTTAATTAAAGAGGGACTGTAAGGCAACTCTCCCAAATTGGATATCTGATCTAGCCTTGGCATCAGGAGAGCAATGCTAGGTAAAAGTGTTTATCAAGCTCCATGTAGCCACTCTGCAAATCTCAGAGATGGGAATATGATGCAGACAGCTTGTAGAAGCTGCTATAACCAGAGTAGTATGGGTTTTAAGGCCATCTGGTACCTGAACACCTGCCTACAAATAACACATACAAATCCAAAAGATGGTCCAGTTGGATAGCCTCTCTGCTTAGATTCCCCACTGGAATTTTGTCCAAAAGCAGTATACAATCTGTATGAAGTTTGGGAAGACTTTGTTCTCTCTGGTCAGCAATCAAGTGCCCATTTCATATTTAGGTGACAGGATCAAAACTAACGCAGGTGAGTCAAGGGTTTGGACAAGAAAATCTGCTTAAGATTTGGATAAGAAAATTCTGCTGAAAATCACAGACTGCTGTTCAGACTGACTTTTGGTAAAACTCTAGAATATTCTACACTTGTTTTAAGAAAGTGGGGGAAAACCATATGAAATATGTCATATGAAAGGTTTAGGAAATAACCTTGATGTCAGAAGTATAATTGGACACCAAAGTAAATTTTGAGGGTAGCTGGCAAAGACCACTGGCAAAATACCAAGGAAAGATCCATGAGTATGTATTTAAGCCCAACTTTGCTGATCCAAAAGGTCCAAAAGCTGCTTTGCTTCTGCAGACACACATTGTGGACAGAGGAGTACAGCAGGGTGTCCTGGCAGCTCAGGTGTGCTCTTCTGAAGAAAGCAAGAATTAGCACAACTAAATAAATGACATTCTGATAAACAGCAAAGTACACTCACTTCTAAGGCCTCCACTTTTCTGGCAGAAAGATTACACAAGTCTAGTGGAATTCCATGAACCTCACCTGACAAACAAGGTGATTGGGGATTGGAATTGCTTTCACCTATATAATCAGGTTAAGGAAGTGGGATTTTAAAGTCATGATTTTGGAGTGGCATATCTGAAAAACCAGTGAGGGAGTTGGATGGTGAAACAGTTTTGCATATTAAGAGCTTTGGAAAGAAGTTTTTGCATTCTGCAATTTTGAAAGAAACTGCCAAAAAATGGTGTTGGGGCAATAATGTAGTGAGGAACAATGTAGTGATCCGTGGTCATTTGCCTCCAGCTCAGCTCTCATTAGGTAGCTAGAGGTTCCAGGAGCTAATAATGAAACCAAAAAAGTGAAGACTTTAACCAAGAACAAGCACTCCATGACTCTAATCTGTATTTCTGATATCCATTGAAATTATTGAAGGACTGTGCATAGGTCTGACTGCATAAATTGCAAATTATGCCTTTTAATTGCACCATTTGTGCATGTGCATGGGATTTTTAAAGGGTCTTTAAGAGTCAGGAGCACTGGAAGAGGGTGAAGAAGTTTGACATGCCTGCAAGTGCATTTATTTTTTAAAAAAATCTTCAGCACTCTTTTAAGTTTTATTTCAATTCAATTTTATCAAAGCTAATAATAATATGGTGAAGTCCTGACTCAAATGTAAGTATTGAAGTTGCATTGAGCTCAGTAGGGCTGGAGAGGTGTACAGCAGTGAGATTAAAATTTGAACCTTACTTCTTCTCATGCTGAGCTAAGAATATGTGTGATGGTTTTCAGGATAATGATATTTAACTGTAATCTTCTTGAGGCATGAATGGCATTCCATTGATTTTCTACAACTGAACTTGGTACTGCTGATGAATAAAACAATAAATACAGAAAATGAACTATTTTGTGTTTTATTAACAATTTGCATTTCTTATAGTATTTCATTTTCAATAAGTATAAAATCATACCCTCGAATGGTAAGATGTAATTGCTGATCATGTATCTCTTTGTTCCAGACACTTTTATAAAAGTGTATGTATTATGTATGATGTGACCTTCAAATGCCATGAATGCGTTGTGCAATAAACTGTCAATATTTGTGGCTATAAGGTACTAGATGACTTTTACAATAATTGGAACAGCTTTATTAAAAGCTTGGATCACTCAGCTGGTTAAAGAGAAAGACACAGGCCAGTGTTCATCTGGGAGTTTCCTTCTGCCAACTGTTAAATGAAAGATATTGTAAGGTGCTTAAGATGTCTTCTTTCTTAAAATAAAACCTAAAACAAAACAGTTAAAGAGGTCTCATACAGAAAATATTCTCTCAAAAAGTATTTTTTCACCATGCTCAATTTTTGGTCAAAGCTGAGCTCTGTCAGCTAATGGCGAGTAAACAACCCTGTGTTTTAAGTGCTAAATCTGAGTTTCTATGTCTTTTGGTCACACGATTCTTCAAAGTAATGAAACAGCTAAAATGATGTACTCAGAAACTGTGTTTGATCTCTGATTATCTTGAAAGGTTTTAAAATTTTAGAAAAAATTGAAAAGTAAGATTGCTAAGAACTCCAGAAAAAAAAACAAACCTCTGTAGGGAATTTGATCAAAATGAAAAGAAGAGGATAAGAAACATTTTGTGATTAACAAAATCTTAATTTTGTTTAAGTGTTCCATTAATGTCTCTCTATGCAGTATATACAGATTTTGCATGTGTCTCAGAGCACCACAATCAGAAGCATTAAGAGATAACCAGCACTGCATACATACAGCATTGCCATGCAAAGTGTTTTGGACCCATGGGGTGTGAAAACCACCAATCTTCAAGTGTGTGATGTTCCAGGGGTGGGATTAAGGTGTGTCTGCAGCCACCACATCACCAGTTACTAAGACATTACTTACAATATTTTGGCTCCCTCCCTGCTGAGCTTGGAATAACACCCAGCTACTGCCCTGCAGCCCAAGGTGCTGCCTGTGGCTGCCATTTGCTCACTTCTACAGGCTGCAAGTCTTGCCTCATACAAATGGTTCTGGGTCTTTTACTTCAGCTGAATTTAGACTGTATTTTAAGTTAAACTCTGCCAGTGACTAATTGTTAACAGAAGCAGAGCAGTTTGTGCATGTTGTTTGTCTGTGTGGTTCAGAGAGCTAAGAGGGAATTCTCATGTCAGAGGTGGTATCTTTTTTATTTACCAATGGAACCTTTGTATAATCTTTATTTCTAATAATACAAACAATATGAATTCTGCTTTCTCACTAGTAGGCCTCCTTTCCAATTCTCTTCTAAAATAGCTCTGTGTTTAAACAAATTCTCTGCCAATCCATAGTAACAGTTTAAGATTCCCTAATATGGTTATTATAAAACCTAAATCCTTGATGAAACAATAGAGACAGCAAGTTGTTCCTGACCTAAGACATTAGTAACTCTTTCCGGAGGCCTAAAATATAACTGCAATATTTAGTAATATTAGAAACTTTCATTTTAAACCATGAACTTCACTAGCAAAAAAGTGTACTGACATCCACTAATAGGGTTCTAATTTCAAATTATGAGCACAGGGCCAGATTCTGTTCTCATTTACATCGGATGATACTAATTGAAGCTACTTCAGGTAGCTAGAAAAATATGATTAATTATATCCCTAATTATATTCCTATTTTCTACTGTTTTCAGTATTATTAAAGCTTTCTCTTAGGAACAGGTAAGAAAGGTAAAGCATGTTTTCCCAGAAACTTGGCATATTCTATGCTGCTGCCCAGGGATTGAGGTGGTTGAGTTCAGGTATACTTGCAAGAAGCTGACAGCAGTGACAGGATTAACACATTGAGTATCTTCTAACTCCTTTCTTGACATTAGATTTCCTGCCACAAAATGGGTTAATCTGGGTGGTTTATAGGTCATCAAAAAATAGCTGTGGTCACTACCACTTCTCGTTGCACCACATTTCATTAACTTTTACAGGCAGGTTTGAAGAACGACAAATATTTTGAATTTCAGAAATATATGAAAACCTGGGCTTATGTGCAGCTTTAAAGGCTTCTGGCCACATTTTCAAAGGGTTCTTTAATAATGTTGAAAATTGTGCAAGAGAAAACACATACTTGTAAGTCTGATTACCTATTTTGTGAGTTGATTACCTTTTCCATGTGATTGCCTGTTTTTGGCTAATTTGGCAAACCTTGTGTTGACAAATTCCAACTGACTTCACTGATGATTTAGTCTTCATGAGGGCTGCAATTTAGCTCCTTTGAACATGAAAGCACCTCTCTGTGAATCCCTGCACCTTCACACACAGAGAGCAAATAAATAGTGGTGAAATTTATGGGACATGTATGTAGGTGTTCCTTTCAGAATCTGGCTGCTATCATGACTGAAGTCAGTGCTGCTACCTAACCAAGGGAAAACAGTTTTCTTTTTACAAATCAATGCACCCTTTTCTAATCCTGTTTATGGGCTCATTCCAGACAGGTGGACCAGTTGTACAGAACATATATGGAAATGTCCAAAAATATGCTTCCTTTTGCTCTTCATATGACTGCCTAGATAGCTTCTGCTTTGAGTACACAGACTCACTGTCCAGAAGTTTGTCTTCTCTTTTCTGGCAATCTCCACTGAAGCTGGCATTTCTCCTCTGTGACATCTGTATCTGTGTGCTGAGGGCACTGCTGGCTGTGGCCACGGCTCATTTCTGGCTAAGCCATCTCTGATAACCAGCAGTAAGATAAAAAAGGATTCATTGGTGTCTTTCTCACTTTCTTTTAACCTTCTACTATAAAAGTGCTCCTGGCTCCAAAGCTGTTTGTTGGGATGATGTATCTCTGTGGAAACTTCCCTTCTGCCTGTGGCAGTGACGTGGAACCAGCCTGATCTCCCTGCTAGATGAGGAGCGGTGGCTTTTAGGTCCTCCTCTCCTGAGAACTGGGCATCTGAATGAAGAAGGGCAATCCCTCAAGTGCTGACCTTATGGATTGGTTAATTTTTATTTCAGTCTGCATGCCAAATCGATTTGCTCACATTTTGGCCAAATTGGCTCAGTTAATCGCCACCTTCTGATATGGATGTTGAAGTGAACTTTCTTTCCCTGCATTTACCCCATGAGAACATGGGCACAGTCACATTAAGAGCTGCTGAGGCACGGTATGCAAGAAATATCCCTGTCATACCTCCCCAGAAGGTGCTTTGTGGCTGAATTCCTGTGTCCTGTGTGCTCTCTGCCTGCCCAGCAGGTACAGCACTCGGAGCAGCTGGGAACTCACAGCTGTTCCTTGTCCTTAGACTGGCACAAAGACAAGTTTCATATTTAGAACTGAATGTTGCATTTTGCACATTGCAAAAGTCCAGGACTTTTGCTGTGAACAGACACAAAGTGAAAGGAAATCTCAGTGAAAGTTCAGAGGCAAGGCTCGGAAGTCTCACATCTAGTATGTACAGCTATATCATACTTTCATCTCTTATTTCCTGCACTTTAATCAGGAAAGGTTGGGATGGGCAGGAAGATGTTCAGGATGCCGACCTGCCTATAATGGAAGTGGATAGTAAAAAAAAAGCAGTGTAATCCCATGTGCATCAAGTGTACATCATATAGATCACATAACTCAGGGAACCACAATGACTCTAAGATAAGTAACTGCTCTCTTTCCTTCCTGATATTTTATCCTCAGAATTGAGAAGCCCCCAAAACCATAGCTCAAATTCTGAGTAAATCATTAATTAATTTGTGGAGGCCAATCCTTGTTCTGCAGATCTGTAAAACTACTTTTTGCTATATTTTTGCACAATTTAACAGAGCTGAGAGTTTTTGCTTGTGAAGGCGGTTTCAATAACAAGAGAAGGGGGATCAGAGGTATAGAATACATGATTACTGCTAAAGCTGAAGATTTTTCATTCCCCACATATTCTGATGTTGGCATAGTCTGTATTCTTCAGTTTGCTTCTTAACTTTCTTCTTGTCAATCTCTTCTTTTTTCATCCTTAGTTTCCACAGATCGCTTTTGAGAGATAAGAAAACCTCGGCAGCAGAATCAGTGAGACTTAAACACATTTTAAAGTTAAGCACATTTTAAACTTAAGTGCTTTGACAAAGAGGTACAATGTGCCAAAATGGGGCCCTAGTAAGAAGCTGGGTTAGCATTTGATGGGGAGAGTCGGCAGCCTTGAACATATCTTTTCATTGTTTAAAATAAAAGAACTTAGATGTAAAGCTGCTCATTCAGGTAGCGATGGCCTCCAGCGCTTCGGTGGGCTTTGTAGGCAGAGGAATTCAAAAGAAAACCCCTCAGCCCAGCTTTAAAGTCTTAGGAATGCTTTCACTGTGGGAAGAAAAATTCTTCAAGGTAAGGCCTCTGTTGGAGTAAAGCCTTTGGAGCTACCTACTGTATGTCTACTTAAATCTAAAAGAGAACTCTTCAGACCACCCACATCTTTCTTTGCTTCATTGTTGTTTTCAGTTTGCTTTTTCGGAGGGATTAGTGCTAGAGTAAACTCCATCGTCTTGCTCCCTTGAAAAAAATTCAATTTTGTGTAAAGTGAAAATTAGGCTCTTAAATCTGCAAAGAGAGCTGTTCATCTTACAAATTTATTCTTTTTTATTGGGCCACACATATTCTAGATAGAAAGATAAAAGGCAAATGGATAACAGGCCATCATTTAGAGTGACATATAGCAAAACATAGCTAGTAGACTCATTCTGTAAATTCCTCCTGAGTGCCTTGTTAACTTTATCTATATATTTATCTATAATGCTCATATAGTATTTATTGAGAACCAAAATAAAATCCTGCAGTTTATCATCATACATTCTGTGTTTTGCACTTCAGAAAAATCTTTTTGCACTCGGGAATTCATTTTTTTTCCCCAAAGAAGCTTAAGCCATAATTATATACAACTTTTGAGGAGTAAAAACAGAAAAAATCTAAACTCTTTTGGGATATTGGAATTATAGACTAGTACCTAAGTATGTTTTCCTAGACTCAAAAAGACAAAACAGACTCCTGTAGTATGCAACTTTACATTCTTGAAGATAATTCAAAATGACATTTACTAGCTTTCTAACTTAAATATTATGCTTTAACTCTGCAGTCTAAGAACAGTCAGAAAATGTTAAAACAAGAATGTGATGTGAAAACTACCAGATTTGCATTTTGAAAAGTAGTAATAGCTTGATTAAATACATGACTGAGATAAGCATTTATACCATATATATATACATATATATTGAGATAAGCATTTATAAAATATATATATATATGCATATACATGTATTTCTTAATAGCTCTATCATCTCCTTCTTTCAATTTTAAGCAAAATTGTTTAGAGGAACCATTTTATAATACATACTGAAATGCCTGTTAGTGTTACCTTTTCCAGAAATGTGGTATTTGGGTCTCTGCTACTGTGAGAATGAATTTTATTAGAGCCAAATATTTAAGTCTTTCTTATGTCCCATTACTCCCATTTAAAAGGCAATGCTGTGTAAACTGCACTATGTTTCCTGACAGCTTTAGTTACATTTCAAATGGGTAAAGACAGAACATTTTTAGTCAGTAGTTTATGGCTGAAATAATCAAGACTCTGCGTGCAGGTTTTAACTCTGTGCTCCCCACCTGGATCTAACCCAGATAGCTCAGTTCTGCACAGGGAGTGATGCTGTGTCCATGTGTCCTGCTCCTGACGTGCCAGGAATGTCAATCTGGGTCACATTTCAACATTTGCCATGGTTTTTGGTGAAATCATGAATTGGTGCTTATAGTGGTATTGAATTGATGCTTATAGTTATATTACATGACCCTCTATGTACAAAATGATGGATGAGCCTTGTGTGGTTTGAATAATGACTTTTTTTTTTAATACCCTACATTTTTTTTTTAATACCCTACTTTTTTTTTTTTTCAATTTTTATGTCAGTCTTTTGTAAGTTATTTTATTCCTTGCCAGCTTGCATAAAAGCAGTTAATTCAAGATGGCTGAAATGACTGTTTATTTCATTCAGAAGTGAGAAGAGGTGTCCTGGAGTCTCACCCATTGTGTTATGATGCAAAGAATAAGTGTAGCTGTGAACTCTAAAGGAGAAAATGCAGTAGCTGTGGGTGAGAGGGAGAAGGAACTCTCCCTGATCTGACCAGTTTTTCCATTGTTTTTCACATGATATTAGGCCACACTCTAGGTTGCCTGCTGCAATTCCAGTGCTGAGATGTTGCAGAGGAACTTGGGTTAGCTTTGCCTGTAGACATTGTCAGTGTCATTGGACCCCCCATCACTGCAACTTTCTTGTTTTAGGAGGTTGTAATACACTGGTGCAAACTTTTTATCTCTAAAAGCCTACAGGTTTTCACAATACTTATAAATTAAATAGATTCAACAAAACAACAATCTCAAACTTTTGGGGAAAAAATTAATAGGAACTAAGCAAAAGAAGAAATCAAACCAGCTGCTGACACAGCTGTTTCTTTTCTTGTATAATTCTGTATATAAAGGTACCATATGCTGCTTAAAATCATGATAGGAAAGATGAAATAATTTAAGACAATAACAAGAAAATACATGAATTGTCAGCATTCTGTCAGATTTAAAGAATGAAATAGACAGGTGTAGTATTGACATGTTTAACTTTGTGTTGTGTTAGCAGTTTTAGTGAGAACAACTCCTGACATGTGCTGAAGTGATGTGAGAACATTTCTGTGTTGCAGACATTGGAGAAGAAGCTGGGAGATCTGTAGGAGTCCAGCAGCCAGCTTTACTGAGAGACAGGAGCCTTGGTTCTGCCATGAAAGACTGCCCATATTGTGGAAAAACTTTCAGAACATCCCACCACTTAAAGGTCCACTTGAGAATACACACAGGTGAGAGGAACATGTGAGCGGAGCACTGTCGGCACGAGCCACGTGTGTGTGGGGGTTGACATCAATTGTGCCTAGGAGCCTGAATTCCCACTGTAGATTTGGACTTATTAGTTGGAGAAAGTCTTTTGAGAAAGATGTCTGACAGTCTTAAATAAAAGCACAAGGAATGTGTTGTTGGATAAAGACCACTTTAATAGAATCATCTTTTCCCAGTTGAGGTTATTTCTGTCTCCTTCCCTGCTTCATCACTGTTTCCTTCAATTACCCTTGTCCTTCAATAGGCATAAGCCTATTGGTTTCAGACTTAGTTATACTAACTGCTTCAAAGGCCTTCCTTAGCATCTGCTTAGGGATTCTGTATGTTTTTCTCAGTTACTATTTTTGTTCCTTTTAGCATGCTCATTTTTAACCTCTCACTGTTCATATGAATGCATCAGCTTCACGGATCTGCTTTTTTTTCTCCCCACTAGAGCTCACACGACTTACTACTTGTAAGTAATAAAACTTATCATGCTTTGCACTGTGGTAAAATTTCCCATATTTTATTTCAATAGCAATCACAGCATTTTACCCTACAGAGATTTGCTACTGGGCTGGATACTCACTTTGTTTTGGTATTTCTCTCACTGGGAGGACTGCTCTCAATACTAGCTTTTTCTAGCCATTCCATTTAAATTTTTATATTTCATTTGCTTGAAAGTACATATGTGCATGGCAAGGTCCATGTAGAGACACAGTATGTGCCTGAGAAAACTTTATCCATGGTTAAATTCTGACATAAAATGTTGGAATCCTCAGGTCCTGTTGAAATCATTTGAAATTCTGTATATGGTCAATAAGATCCTGTTTTCTTCCCAGAGTTTATTGTCATGGTAGGTTTTGAGAAAGTATTTAAAACTTGAGATTTGGGATACTTCTTTTTGGACACAGACATAATAGGCCCCATAATTATAATTTTCTTTTTAAACTATTTTAATTGAATTTCAGCATTTTACTGCTACTTTCCTAATAGAAAGGTAAAATAATTGCATGAAGAAATACATTCCAGTTATACCTCCTACTTGAAAAACTTCACTTTTAACTTATATTTCACTGAAGTACCAGATAAACAATGTTTCCCTCCCTTCCCAAAATCAGCAGTCATGTTTCTCCTATGTGTGTGCACAGGTCTAATGCTTAATGTTGGGTTTGTGGATGCGAAGCCTGATTTTGAAAAACAGAAAATTAAAATTACTTAAAGGAAAAAATATCATTGCTGAAATGAGAAAACTTTTTCACTGTATTTTTGCTCATTTTTTTCTTTTGCATTGTGGAGTAGGAGTATACCACACTGAAATTTAAAATTTGGCACCCTAATGTAGTTTTGTCTGACTGAATTGCAAAGTGTTTAGGGCAAGAATATTCTTCTCTCTGTGTTGGATTTTGTGGGGGGAGGGAGAGGGAAAAAGAAACCTGGTGAAAACCCTATTTGTGTGCTCTCCAATGTAGTAAAAGTAAAGAAATGGTAGTTATTTCATTGCAAAATAATCTCATAACTATGGAGGTTAAAGAGTTTGATATTTTTAGCATTTGAGAGGCAAAAAAAAAAAATTCTTCAAAATAACATGAGGTTACCCACCTCTTCATTTTGTTTTATTATATAGTGAGCACTTTGTTCTTAAGTTAAACATGGCAGTGATTATGCATTTGGTATTTGTGCCTTAGAACTAATGGAAAGTAAATTAATTACAATGGAAATATTCCATAAAAATTGCATATTAATACTGACTAAAGAAAATTAAAACAAGAAAAAAAAATAAACTGTATAATATAACAAAAAAATTTAAAAAAAGAAACTATGGAAACAACATTTACAATGTATTTAAAAATCATTATAATTTTAAAATAGGTAAAGATCAATTTCCATTAGGTTGAGAACAAAGTATTTGTAAATAATGACAAGAGTATGTTTAAGTGAAGCAATGTTTTACATATTGGAAATAATCCTAATATATAATATAAAAATGTAAATTGGCAAATTACTAGAGTTATTAAATAAAAATTAAGTTGCTTTGTGGTAAGTGGAAATGATGTAATAGATACCAGTTATTAAACAAATATTGGTTAGCTCATACTTCTCAGGGATAGTTTCCTGCCTTTTATGTCACACTCTGTCTTTATTATATGCCTGGATCATATAACTGACTGATAAAAAACACTTTACAGTATTTCTCCACTACATTAACTCAATTACTGTTCTTGTTCTCACAGCACCTGTTTGTTAGAGATGAGCTCAAGCAGTTCAGCAGAAGTCAGGTTCCTTCGAACATCTGTGTGTTTGGAGGCACACGACTGGCTTGGTTTGGTACTCATGCCAAGAGCAGACCCAAAGCCTGATCCAGCCAGGAGGTGCTTCTGTGGCAATTGGCCCAAAAAAGCTGGAGAAGCAGCTTAATCTTGCACAAGAGGAGGAAGCTGTGCTCTGTTTTGGAAGAATTAGACAGTGGTTTGGGTTGCTTCTTTTTCTGTTGGATATTTCATGGTTGCAACCCCCTCCACACTGAGCACTGGTTTCTGTTCAGCTTGCTATCACATAATAAGCCTGTGAAGATATTAAAAAAAAAAAAAAAAAAATCAGAGTTTTATTTAGCACACTCAGTTTTGTCCCAACACAACTGTAGAGGATTTTTCTTATCTAGCTCAGGGATATTCAGGCAGGAAGAGCTTTAAGGGGAAGATAGTAAGATATGATTTCTGATTGTTCCCATGTGATAAATGGCATAATTATATGAAATCAGTTTCTCCTCTTTCTTGCTCTCAAAACAATTGATGGATGAGAGAATTCCCTGGGACAGGCCTGAATGGAGAGAGGAAGGATTTTCAGGCCAAAATCCTTGGGAGCCTTGGGTGTTAGAGAGGACAGGCAGAACTCTTCATGCCCTCTTAGATGAGTTCTTTATGCTGACCAGTGGCTGGAGATGGGCTGTGCTGCCCTCCAGCTCACACAAACTCTCTGGGGAGGATGGGCAGGGGCAGAGCCCTGCATGGCAGGCAGCTGGGGACCCTGCCCATTTGGGGGTCAGACTCCTTGCTATAAAATCATACACAGCTGAGAAGGTTCTAACACAAAGAGCTTGGAGATGCTCTGTTTCTGTGACAAAGGAAACTGAGCATCTCAGACCATGATGTGCTGTATGCAGGTGCTTCTAGAGTTGTCATTTTGCCCACTGGAGGCAGCAACTTAAGGTCCCTTCATTCAGGGAGCCAAGCATCTCCTTTATGTTCCTGAGCACTTTCAACTCCCTTGAAACTCAGTAAGTGATGTGGGTTTTACATTGCATGCCTTGACCTTTGGACTTGCAGAACCAGTATGTAAGAAATGAAAATTTCTTATGTCCTGCTTTTGACAGGGGACACAATATGCAGGAGCTGGTTTCAGGTTGGTTCTAGCACCTCTTTGCACCTTGCTTTAGCCCTCAGAAGCTATTGCAGATATAGACCAGCTTGGATTTGAGTATTAGATGCTCAGGTAACATTCCCAGTATGACAGACAAAATTAAATCCTTTGAGTACAGAAAAAAGGATAATGTGCACGAGCAAAGGAAAGATGGTTTGGATTGTGCTAAACAGAAGGAACCTAAGAAAGAGATGAATAGGAAGAAAAAACTTGGCAGGGCTGTGTCCATTGACTGAGAGTCTGTTACGATATGTATGACACACATCTAGCATATATTAGATGTATTATATGCATTTACAGTGTTACTGCATTTTCCCTTGGAAATGTGACTAGCCAATTTTAAACCATGCTTAGATGAACTGATGAAATACAGTAAAATGGTGCTGTTTTAAATGAATTCAATTCACATTTCCTTCCTAAAAAAAGACTGCCTGTTGCCATTCTCTGAAGGCGCTTGTAGTGGGATGAGCAATATGAATAATTAAGGAAAATGGGTATGTGTGCTCCAAGAGGAGACAATTTTGGTATTGAACATCCTTTATTCTTACATTTCTAAGATGAACTAAAAGGACTTTTCATTTCTCTAGATTCCTCCAGATTTCCCATCCTTAACATTGTACAGCATGCCTTTTCTCCTGTCTTAATGACATCCCAAACTTTTGTTGAAAATAATTGATTGAATTTAAATTTCCTTAAAAGTTTAAGAGGTAATGTTACAGTATAAATTTCCTACCAAACACTAAGTAGGGAAATATCCATTAGTGAAATTAACTACAGTTTCTAGGTAGCTAACAATGTGCAGTATACAGTAGGGCATGGCTAATGAACACTGCAGTGGGTGATATTTCATTATACAAATTAATGCTCACATTTTAATGGGAAAGTCACATAATGAATCTCAGCTTCAGTGACAGCAATTAGAGACACAGATTGTCCCCTTCTGGACAAGGCACTGTTTAGCAATAAGCAGCTGTGTAAAAAGTCTTCAGGTTTACAACATATATATATATGCTTTAGGGGAATTGTGTACAGTTTATATTAATGTACTGAATCTTCCCTGCAAAGTAACAACCGTATTTATCTCTCTGCATTTTAACTAAGTAAAGACATGTAAAAAGGCTAAATAAATATTGCAGATGAGCTATAAATAAAGGAAAATATTCAATTATAAAAGTTTATAAAAATTAAAATATTTTATAGCGATGGCAAGTGCACAAATGAAAAATATTTAATAAAATGAGTAAAACCATCAAAATTTTGTCCTGTTACAGGTAGTTTCATCTTATATAATAGAGAAAAATGACTAGTAAAGGAAAGTAGTAAAGACAAAAAGTTAACTAGTATTTCTGACAAACAGATTAATTGTGTGGTGAAACATGTGCAGGATCCAAAAATAATCCTACAGAACCTTTGATATTCCATTTGGTTTAAAAAGTGCGAAGTGAATGATTAGAATGATAAAAGAAATTACCGTGTAAGAATAGGCATAATAATGAACTAATTAAACCATACAGCAATTCATTTCTAAAATATCTACTGCACAATGGATAAAATAGGTTATCAATAACTGTTTCAATGGTAAAATAAAAAATGCTGGAAAATGTTTTCAATATTTTCATTAGGCAGTATTCTCTGGAATTATAAGGTGTTTGATTTCATTTGCTTTGCATGAAAGCAAAGTGTAGCTTGTTAAGAAATGTGTGGGGTGGCATTGCCGCTCACATTATCCCCGAGTGACTGTCACAGCCCCACTGCAAGCGGGGCTGCCAAGTGTTTGGGGCTGGGGTTCTTGCCCTGGTGCACAGCTGTACTGAGCAACAGCACCACGAGGAGCAGAAAGGCACAATCCATGGACAACTCATGAAATCTTATTTAAAAAGGAGAGTGGAGCATTCCCTGGGGAAAGGGAGTGTGGGGTGCAGAACAGATTGTTAAGAAGCTGTACGTTAAATATGAAAAATAAATAAAGAAGCTCACAGCACTAAGTTTAAATAAACAGAAGTAAAGAAATTTGATAAGGGAAACTGAAAGCAACAGTAAAAAATATGTATGTGTCTATGAGGGTTATGGAAAATGGGGTAAAATTCTGTGGATGTAGCAGGCCAGACAATTGGTATCTTGCTAATACCGGACAAGAATGGATAAGAAATTATCAACCATGGTATAAAAGAATAAATACTATTCTGCTCTCTTCTCAGAAAGAAGCATGATGGTTTTCATAAGCATTTTCCAATGACACAGTTATTCTCCCATTAAGTAATGAGGTTGTTATGCTGTAGCCCACTGCATTTTAATATTTTTTAGAATGAATGAGTCTGGATAACTTACAGATAAAATCTTTAAAATCCTGGCTGAAGAGCTCTCCAAATCACTAAAGTTCATTGAAAAAAAAATGCCCCAACCCATCTTGAAACACAGAGCAAGATCCAGAGCACTTGTAGTGGTAAAAAACCTCTGGCTATTCTTGTATTTCCCAAAAGAAAGAATATTAAGACCTTGAAATTAGGACTACCCTGACAAAAGTTTGGGTAAAATTACAGAATGAGTTAACTAATGAAAATTGGTAGCATAGTTAATTCAATTTTATTTTATGAAAGGGAGTTTTATCAAGTTTCTTCTCATAAAAGTAGTCTATTCTATGTGAAAATCCCCCCAACAAAAAAACCCAGCAACAAATCAACCACAAAAAAACCAAAAATCCCCCAAAAATCAGTACACAGAGATGAAATGGCACATAAACTCTCAGTTCCACAGCAGTGCTCTCAGCTCCATCTATTTGGTATTTTGTCATTATTTGGAAGACTATATAAAAATCACTGTTGATAAAATTTACCAATGGTGCAAAAATGGTAAGATGCTAAAAATCATGGGGAGGCACTGATTAGTCACTTAGTCAAGTGGGCTCTTTTCAACAATATGAATTTTAAATCAGCAACATGTAAAGGAAAAAATACTAGAGGCGGTGATGAACTGGGCCTGGGACTGTGGTGGAGAAGGAACAGAATATGAGCTGTTAGTTGATTGCTGAATCTATGGATGTAAACACAGTCTTGGACTGTATAAAATTGCTATCAAGTTGAAATTTCATCAAAGCTTCAGTGGGTACCCATAATTTAAAAGGGCATTGAAAAATTGGGAAGAATATTCCACTCCAGGATCAGAGAAGGTGAAGAAGTGACTGTTTTGCTGTCTGCAAATACCATCCTCAGGAAATAGACTTTTTAATTTAAAAAAAATCTGTTCAATCTAACAAGGAAAAATGTAGCAATGTTCAGTAGCAGGAAGCAAATACTGGACAAATTCAAGCTAGAAATAAGGCACACATTTTGAGCAGTGAAAAATACTTAATCAGTCAGTTTACCTAGGGACATGTTGGAGTCTTATTCACTGTCACTGTTGAAACGTAATTTGTTTAAACTAGAGCAAGTAAGTTTTGTTTCAAAATGTATTTATGCTCCGATACTGCAATTATTGTGTGAGGATCTTTGGCTTGTGTTGTAGAACAGATAAGACTAGATGATCATAATTGTCCCTTCTGGCCTTAAAATCTGTAAATCTAGTTATAATCTGGCCGTGGTCTCCTTGCACAGCCCGTAGCAGATGGTTCCCCTGACCAGTAGGGTCAGACTGAGCTCTGAGCAGGACCAGGGATCTCCTCCTTAGGTTACACAGCTGGGTGGTTTCTAAACCTGCTATACAAATAGACCTGTTTCTACTGGGCAATGGGTCTGTTTCCAGTTGTTTACCAAGCTTTTGTGCAGATTTTACAAGCAGCATTGAATTTTTATTGTTTTACTGTATCCTGATATAAAGTAGCTCCTCTGAGATATCTTGTCTCTTGTAAACCAGAGCAGTAGGTAGATCAAGACTGTGATTATGCTGCCAAGATAAGGTACTCCCTTTTAAGATTTTTTGGTTTGTTAATTGTACATGCTGGAATATTCTCTCATCCTACTCCATTGTGAAAAAGTTTACAGGCATGCAAACAGGGCCAGAGAATTAGAAAATTCAGGGTGGCCATTGCCTTTGTGAACAATGAAAAATGACTCTTGGATATGAAATGCAGAAAATTATTTTGAAAAAGTCATGTTTCCTCAGTCCTACATAGCAACCTTAATTTATGTGAACTGATATTAAGTGTTAAATAACTCATCCAGACACTGCTCTTGGCAATAATACGAGGGTAGTCATTACACTAGAATGAATTCTCTAAAACCTTTCCTCAAAGTATGAGACACAAACAGGTTGTCTTCTAACAAGAATCATAGCCTACCTCCCTTGTCCCCTGCAGTGTTCTTTGGACATGTACTACTGCATTCGCTGATAGAATCCTGAAAATTAGTGGTCCTCTGGGTTTTCCATTGAAACTGGCTTGGTTTGTGGTTAGACTCGGGTTTTTCCCACAGCAGCTTATAACTGTTTTGTCATTTGTACAGGGTCTTACACAGAGTGTAGCTGGTTATTAATTTGAATGGATGAAGTAGTATCTAAATAACTGCACAATTACTGAATTTAGGAAATACTGACAGACTAAATTAAAAAGATTCAGAGATGATTGACTCCATCCTACTCCCTTCTCCCAATGCCTGCCCTTGAAATAGCAGCATTTAAGACTGCTTTGAAGTAAAGTAACCACTGCCAGTATTTGGATCTGGAAGAGAACAGCGAGGTTTTGAATAGCTCCCTTTGAACAATGCTGTTTGGCCAGTCCCATATTGCAAAGGTGGCACAGTGTGTTGCTTCATGTTGAGCTCCATTTCAGACCTTCAGCTTTAGATCTCATTTCTAGCCATGTGAGGGGTGGGAGCACCACAGAGGCAGCACACCAAGGCTCGGAGAGATTTGAACTTTTTATCACACTGTCTCAGTCAGTGTCTTCTTTCAGTCCAATGCTCATGGCATTGGTGGCGAGCTGTGTGCAGATCTCCTTTGCTGAAAGGAAGCTCACTCTGTGGAGAGGCCTTAGAGCAGAAAATGGAATGACTTCAAGGCTTAGAAATTCAGAATAAGAGTATGTTGTGCCCAGGGCTTTAGACTGAAGGTACTTTTATAAATACAAAATAGAACTAGCATTTTCTCTAGTTAGCATTTTTAAACTTGCTTGTACCCATTTTTACATATGTATACTGCTTTAAGCAGTTTCTGCATGTTTTTAGCATCATCAGTACAGACTACATTACAAATTTCTCCTTCTCCCTGCAGTAGAGCTCCAGCAGTTGACGTAGTGCCTGCAGTGCTGGGACACACTTTTTGATGGTGCCACTTGATGTGCAGTGCAAACACACTGAACTATCGTTAGAATAAAAGGAAGTGCTTAATATAATTGTGCTAAAGATTTCCGTAAAGGCATAGGGGATGCTGAGGAAAAGCTTTTCAATTAAGAGGAGTGAAAATTCAAAAGTGAGAACATTTAACCCTGTAGAGTCTGGCACTTGTTTTTCACCAATCTCATTATGTCTTAGGCAACACCTGAACTACTTAAGATGTGTCAGAAGTCACTAGTGACTGCTGACAGTAACTGGTGGGACAAACATCAGAACAACTGAAAGCAGCTCCAGAAATACTACAGTGTGTAGATGCTGTAAACCCAGCATTACTGTCTGTCCTTGTTCTGACTGACAGCACAGCTGCCAGAGTTTGCACACTCCCAAACAGCCCTGCAGAAATGCAAACAAATAAGACAGCCTGTGTCTTCTGTCCTCTTGTCCCTGCTCTCAAAGGCCTGTGATGGGTGTGTGTGTGCTCAGGTGCCCACCTGGGACTGGGGAAGCCCAGACAGGAGTGTTCTGTCTTGGGTTTGTGTTTCAGTAGAACTGTTTGTTTCTGTGTAACTCCCACTAAGAGCATCCCTTGCTCCTCATCAGTGAAGTGCCAGAGCTTAATTAGGTGATTGGGAAAAACTCAGAAGTTTCATTGAAATGTTTAAACCTGATTTCTTCTGTTAAGCTGTGTGGACCAAGGCCTAAAGCATGAACCATGCTAATTACTACCTCTCCCTCAGCTGAACACCTCTTGTTTGAGGTTCTGTGCTCTTCTCCTCGAAAAAGGTCGATTGATGTGGTTTGATATAAAGCTCTCATGTCTCACCATTTAGCTTTAGGATTATGTTATGGATTTAGAATTTCCACTGCTCAAAAGGTGCTTCAGCCCTGTCTGGGCTGCAGCACGTATCCAGCCCCTGCTCGTGTCAGTGAGCTCTCGTGCAGCGCTCCGTGGCCATGGGAGTGTTCTGGGCTCACATCTCATTAGGAAATTTCTGCCATCACTGAGAGCAGCAGCTTCCCAAGTATTTACCAGCCCTTCAACTGAGCCTCTAGCTTAAATAACAGAAGTTTGAAAGCTTTTCAATTTTGTTTTTAGCAGATTTTGAGGTTATTTGAAAGCGGATAACTTTCCAGCTGGTTTGGTGAACTACATAATACTATACAGCATTTTTACCGTGGAGGAAGTTTTCAAAACAAATGTTTCCATTATACCATTTGGAGAGGCTTGTCTTTGTCTTTTGTATCACTTAGGAAAATAAAAGCTACCTAGAGAAAACAGTTTCTTCTTCATGCAGAGTTCCCTCATAGGAACAACTGCCAGTATTGACAGCTTGCAGGTCTTTCAGATTTCTCTCTTTTTTAGCGAGGATTTCCATGCCTTTTCCTTTAAAAGAAATTCTGTATTTCTAAAAACACTGTGCAAAAAAATTTAGATGTACCTTTGCTTAGATGTACATTATTTTCAGATGTGTCTTTATGACTATATGTGAATATTTATTATATGTGTAAAATCTTTCTGCCTGAAAGTATAGGAAGAACAATAAAAGTTTAGTGTGGGCTTCGAATATTTATTTAATTAATGGAAATAATCATATATGTTTTAAAACTCTATTCAAGCCAAACCTAGAAAAGTGCTTATGGTAGGCAAATTACACATTTTACTGCTTGAGCCTTAGAAATGTCATTAGTACAAAATTAAAGGACTGCAAAAACCAGTAGATAATACAAATTTCAAATACAGAAACGAAATATATTTTGTACTTTTTATTACTCGATTTCTTTTTTACAGACTACTTTTTATTTTAACTATATGTTCTTATGTGCTGCAATCATAATGTAGTGTAATGATATTAATATTTTATAGAATCTGTATTTATAGTTCTTTATTTAGAAACAATGCAGTAGGTCTGCAGATCTTTGAATCCTTCTGGAATGGTGCCCTCCAAATAATGATAAATTACTTGTGCAGTATGCCATTTGCTAATTATATCCATGATTTACTGCAGAGCAAGACTTAAATCATTCATTTCAGTCTTGCGTAACAGTGCCATAAAATTTTTAGGTTTAAAAATGGTTTCCATGTGTATAATTTAAACAAATTTTAGAGCAATTGTATACACAAAATATTGCAACCATCCATTTGTTACATTCTCTGTCTCCCATTTTTTTTAAACTTGTACTTTTAATGATTACTGTGGTTGAAATTGTTATGCTTCATTTTCATAATCATAGCTTTTAATTCTACAACAGTTTTCTACATGTTAGATTAAGAAAAGGATGGCTAATTGTGTGTAGATACCATGTCATTCCTGAATAGCCCCACATTCTGGAAATCCATTTTAGAAATACTCAGTTTATGAATTAGTCTTCAATTAAAGGTGTTTCTTTCAAAAAATGAATTATTAGTACCAAGATATTCTTTTTTTTAAGCAGCTAATGCTGATTTTTTAATTTCTCCACTCATCCATAGACCAAAGTACAGTTAACTCTCTTTATACTTTCCTCTTTGTCCACACCTGTAGGTGAGAAGCCTTACAAGTGTCCACATTGTGACTATGCTGGCACTCAGTCTGCATCCCTCAAATACCACTTGGAGCGACACCATCGGGAGCGACAGAACGGAGCAGGACCACTCTCTGGGCAGAGTGCAAGTCAGGAACACAAGGATGAGACGCCAAGTAAAAGCTCTGTGTTTATTAGACCAGACATACTGAGAGGAGCCTTCAAGGGGCTTCCTGGTATCGACTTCCGAAGTGGCATGGTCTCACAGCAGTGGACGTCAGGAATGCTGTCCTCTGGAGATCAGCAAGGACAAGCAGCTGGCATGTCATCTGAAGGATCTTCAGAAAACATGAAGGGTTCAGACATATCTTCCAAAGGAACACACTTCTCTGAACTTGGCCGTGCTTACCAGAACATGGTTGGGAACGGTGTGAACTTTCAAGGATCTTTGCAAGCTTTCATGGACAGCTTTGTCCTAAGTTCTTTGAAGAAAGAAAAAGAGATGAAGGATAAATCTCTCTCAGATCCACTTTCAGCAAAAGCTCTGGGCTCAGATGGCGGAGAGGAGAAGATAAATAGCAAGTCCTCACAGCGGAAAACAGAAAAGTCGCAATACGAACCCCTGGACTTGTCGGTAAGGCCCGATGCAGCCTCTCTGCCAGGTTCCTCTGTCACTGTACAAGACAATATTGCTTGGCATGGCTGCTTATTTTGTTCCTTTACAACTTCATCCATGGAGTTAATGGCTCTGCATCTCCAAGCCAATCACTTGGGCAAGGCTAAACGTAAAGACAACATCCTAAGCAACAACAAAGAGCAGCCTAGAGAAGTTTCAGCCTCGGTGAACAAAGTGAGCTTGCTCCCCTCCTCTGTGCAGTCCAGCAAGGAGGCAGGAGTTTCAAACATGCTGAGCCAGCTGGACTCAGCTTCTGAGAAAATGACCCAAGGACAAAACAAAGAGACCCTGGGAGAGCAAAAGAGCGCTGCCTGGCCCAGCCACATGGAATCCACTTTTTGTAATTTTACAACAGACTTCTATAAGCAGTTTGGTGTTTATCCTGGTGTTATTGGCACGGGAACACAAAATTCTTGCACCAGTAATGAATCTGAAATAAAAACACAATCCGAAGATGACCCAAATATTCTGCTCTCTGACTCTGTAAATAAAAGTGCTATTGATGACCTTTCTGACATAGCTTCATCTGAGGATATGGAATCTTCCAAGGAAGAAAACATTGAAGATGAGGACATTGACACAGAACCAGATATTATGAATAAGCAGCTGTCTGCCCAAAATAAAGAAAGCAGTGAAGGAGGCAACAATATACAAAGTGCAGTCACCTCACAACCCACACAAGGGCTCGTATCACCACTGCCACAAGCTTCAGAAAAGCAGTGGCACAGTCAGAATCTTCTCTCCTCACATGAAACTGCACAAGAAGTGATGAAACCCGAACAAGTTCAGGGTCCGCAGGTCCTGGAGAAGCAGATGAACATGTTGTCAGTCCTAAGAGCTTACAGCTCTGATGGCTTAGCAGCCTTTAATGGACTTGCAAGTAGCACAGCAACTAGTGGATGTATCAAGAGACCTGACTTGTGTGGTAAGTTTTAGACCTTCTTTTAGACCATTTCAGAAAACACTTGTGCAGAATCATGAAGCTGCTCTTTAAATATACTTAGTCATGTTTGTTAGTAATACATTTTTTTAAATGTTAAACCCTGTGGGCCAAATTCTTGTCCTATATGTGGTCTACTCCATTGAAATCAGCAGTGCTGCATGCATACTTAAACAGGATTTTAGAAAGAACTTGCTTTTTAAACTAGAGTAGCAGCAATATAGACTATCTGTGCTAGTGGCATCGGAAGGGGATACTTACTGCTTTAGCATACTCAAAGGAGGAAAAAGTTTTAAAAAATTTACATGGTAACTTGCAAACTTTTCAGTATTTTGATATACAAACCCAAGAAAAACACTGGATGCTTTGCCAAGCGAACCTTGCTTTCTCTTTCTTTTCTTTTTTTTTTTCCCCCTCTTTCTTTGGACTGGGGTGTGTTCAGTTACCACAACATTAATGAAATCAAAGGTCAAGTGCATGGAATGTGTCTACCTGTGTTGAATAAATTTTATTTTTTCTTTCTTTTATTTTCTTTCCCTCCTTTTTTTTTTTTTTTTTAATTATAATTTTCTGGTTTGGTTCAATGGCACACAAGCAGTACTTGCCCTTGACCATTTTCACTATTCTAACTAGCAGTTGTGTAAATTGTGATTTGCCTGATTAAGAATATGCCTCCAGGTAATTAAAATAACAACACACCAAACAAACAAAACCACCTTTTACCCTTTCTAGTCTCTGATTTACAAAACTGCAGTTTTACTTCCTCATATCACACACCTCATATTTACAAGAATTTAAGTTAAATCTATTTGGAACAAATGAGATTGAAGATTTTTTTTTATTATTATTTAGCTCCTATTTTGTCAGCATAGTGTTTCTTTGAAAGAGATTTTAGAGTGTAAATCCTTTGAAAAACAGTATCACTTTAAAAAGCAGAGTCAGCAAAGGACACAAAAACTTCAGTAATGTTCATTTCACTTAACCTTCAAACTAATAAGAAAGCTCATTGTCAGAGCTGAACATGCATAATAAAATGTGTTCAAGTTAAAAAAAAATAGAAAAAGAAAATAAAAATTTATCAAGAGTTTTAAAGCCTGACAATTTAAAATGAAACCCTCAATCTGCAAGCACGTTAGAGTGGTTCCCCTGGTTAACCTAAAGTTAGTGGGAGCTTTGTCTGACTTTACTGGCAGAGTGTAGATGCCCAAAGCCATGATCCCCTTTCCAGGCCCCTCTCTGCTTTTCCATGTATATTAGCTGATCTGATAAAAAACTCTGATATCTACACACAAGGTTTATCTTACTTGTATCCTTAGAGCATTGTGACTTCAAAATATTGTCATTATCTGCCAATATCTGTCATTTAACCAATATCTGCCCAAGTATCCATGTGGCCTTACTTGTAAACTTCTGTGTCTCAGTGCACTAAGAACCAATTTAAGTAGTTGGAAACATTTCCAGATTCTTCAAAATCAGCATTTACATTCTTGAAAAGAGTTAGTGGTTGATTTAATTTACAGCAGGTAAAATCCTACTTGGATTTTTTTTTTTTTCCATTTATGGAGTACAATCAATTAGCAAAAAGGAAAAAAAAAAATAAAGCAGAGAAATTACTGTCTAAACAAAAGTTAAAAAAAAATTGGAAAACTAAGATTAGTTGCTCTGTGCAAAATGTCTTTATACTTTTTCACAGGCATAAGATTTTTAAAACAACAACAGAAAAAAATCCTTCTAATATTATTATTGAAATGAGGTCAGTTACTTCCATTAGTTTTTGTTTCATCTTCTAATCAATTCAACAGACATTTTATGATAGCTTAAGTTTATATGATTTTAAAGACCATATCCTTTTCACGAGCTCTGCCCAGTGATAATGGATTTGACTTGAAGTACGAAGGAAAAAAAGAAACAACAGAAGCTTCTCTGTTCTACTTTTTAAGCCATTTTTAAATCGAAAATGCAGTGGGAGTCCTTCTGATTCCTCCCTACAGAAATAGCTTTTTAAAATTCTTTTCTGTCATTCTATTGGTGTTTGCAGAACATAAGTATAAAGGTTGATTATTTAAATGCATTATTTCATTTTTTTCTCAATATGTCTCAGAAAAGTGGATGAGTATGAACAAGCCCCATGTCAGTAGCTCTTTTTTTGTTTGTTTGATTGGCTTGGACACCACCTACTTGAAAGTAGTGGTTTTGGGGGAGTTTTCATTTTCTCAGTGACATTTTATACTGTGAAATCACACTCCATCTGTGCATGTTAGTGTGGGGAATCCCACCTGATGTTTCTGCACTAGCAGACTAGCAATCAGGATCACCCTGTTCATTTATTAGCCTTCCTTCCTTTCCTCCTGCACAAAGCCCATGACCAAAGTCGTGGTTCCCTTTGTCTCTCCTACTGCCTGGGAGATCAGAAAACTTGAGACACACCTCCAGCATCCGATTTCAGGGCATGATTCTCATGTTCCTTTTGTGTTTGGGGAGACTCCGTGCATTTGTGTTTCTTTTTACAGCCAGTGATGTGTGTGTTGTTGACATCTCAAGAGAAAACATTGATGCATTTGATAAAAGTCCTTGCACACTCAGACAGCAAGGCATAGTTCTCTTTCTGTAGTCAGAATACAGAGGAAATAAAATTGAAATAAAATATTTCAGCTTCAGTAAGCTGAGATTGCATCTTTGGCTGGCCATGTTAATTGAGTTGAATTTCTGGCTGCCTAAAAACAAGCTGGGGTATTCAGCAATCCATGTGGATAATTTTTAGATGGCAGATTTTACCCTAAGATAGTAGGTCAGTTTTTAAGCAAAAATCTTGGCACAAAAAAGTTTTGTTTCTAGAGCATGCCACCAAGTCACGTTGTTGTTTCAGAAAGTCACTGCACATGTGGAAGCTATCCTCAGTTTCCCTGAGATGGAGAATGAGAGAGATTGATGATGTACACATAATTCATTTATGCTCCTATCATGCTTCAGGCTGCAGGGATGAAAGACACAATTAGGAAAGAACCATAATTACTGGATAATAAAGAAATTTTCATGTCAAAATGCTACTGAGAAAAAAATCACGAATTTTTGTAATATTTCTCCTTATACAGCAGAATGAACAGAAAGGAAAAAAAAAAGAGCATTGATAATTTTAGAGTTACTCCTGAACTGTACTTGGTTTTGGAGTCTCAGGTGATTCTGCCTAGGAGTGGATCTTGTTAATCTTTGCTGGCACTCAGTTCCTAAGGAGATGACAGGCCTTTCCTTGCTGCTTGGCAGCAAGTAGCCCAACGGGGAGGGGAGGCCCAAGGTGATGGCTGCATGGCTTGGTAGCTGTCCTGAGCATCTGTGTACTCTGCTTTCACAGCCCTTGCTGATTTGACAAGTTAAGTTTGGAGGTTCTAGATCTTTTTTGTGTTTAAGTTTTGGAAAATCTGTTTTCCTTTCCATTTATGCTCTTTTCTTTTTCTGCTTGTCTTCCCATATACATGTAGTTGCATCACAATAATGTTCTACCTTCTGCTCCAATACTTGAATATACTTGTGATTTGTGCACAAGACCCTTTATGACAAGACCTTATCCCTTCTCACTCTCTCCTCCCCTTTAAATCTCTCTGCTTTGTGACCAAGATGGTAAAATTTCCCTACTTGCATTTGCTACTTGGGAAGTATTTAGGCTTTCAAAGGAGAGCTGATGGGCTACAGAACTACTGGCTAGAGATAGTCCTGAGCATTAGCCGACTGCTTAATGGGCTAGTGCTATTGAATCCACACTTAATGATCTCCAAAAGTATTAGTTCCATGTTGTCTCTAAATCTAATTTGCTTCCATTCATGCTTGCTTTCCTCTGCAATTAGTGCTGTTTTCTCCTGCACAGGCTCCACCCCATTATCACTTCTTTCACTGTTTGGAAACAGGGCAGGGCCCCTCTGATGCATGGGAGCAGTTTTGGAGTTCTGATCCTGCAAAGGGCTGAGCACTTTCAGTTTCCTTTGCAGCAGAAAGCTTTCAGCATTGCACAGAATTATTAAAATGTTCAGCATTGTAACTTTCTGAAATACCTTCCAAATGTGGAACTGCAGCGCAGACAAGAGGGCTGGGCAAGGGGAAGATCAATTGTGGCAGATTATTACAGCTTTATTGTCACATAATTATAGTGCTCTACCCCAATGTTTAAATAGTGAATTTAGTTATTGTAAATTGCTTATTGCCACAGGTGTCAAAACCAAAAAGATCATAATGCTAACCCAGTCAGAAATACCACCAACACACGAAACACGGAAAAAGATTTTTTAATTATTTGTGATGGCTTCACCTGAATCCTTATTGCAGATCTTTTAAATTAAAAAAAATCCATATTAAGAAGCAAAAGGCCTGATATATCCAAGCTCTAGGACAACTCCGAGGCAATGAAAGGTCATCCTACTGCTGCAAATTGTAGTACTGCCCATTTAAAGTATCATGTAACGCACTTAAGGAACACTTTGTCCTGATCTGCAGTTGGAGGAGTAACCAGAATATTCTTTTCCTTCAAGGCAGAATGAAATGATATGGAAGTTTTACAGCAGACTTTACCCCATTACCGTGCTTTTGAAGAGGTTTCTTAGTTTCAGTTAGGAGGTCCAAGGCCAGCTTTTAGAGTACGAACTGTTCCTCTGAACGGGAGATCAGCACCTCGGCCCCCGCCTGGGTTTCAGACACACTTCTGGATGTCACAATGCCATTTGCATGGCAATATCAAACCAAACTCATATGGCTTGCTTCCTTTTTTTAATTAACTGGGAATGCCAGTGATCCAGTGAAGTTTGCGTTGCTGGATAAAAGGGCCGGTCTGTGAATAGCGTTGTATTTGCCAAATGGTTCGCTAGTCATTTCAGTACAAACAAATGGATGGTGTCTGTAAGTCTGCAAACACTGTTGACATTTAGCCTTGTTTATGTTACTTTCCTTTTGCTGCATATTTTTGGCTAGAAGAGATACTGTCTGAATCAACATTGACTTCCTAAGCAGAAGCTAAGGGCCCAGTCTTGCATCCCTCATTCTCGATGAGTAGCACTACTTACATGACTAAGGATTGCAGAATCAGGTCCTATGTTTATTTGACTTTAAATTTCATTGCTATTTTTATGTAATTTAATTTGTTTGTATTTTGTTGTATCAGAAATCAGTCAGGTGATAAAGGTTTGGTATCACCGTTTTGTTTACTGTTGAAAACTTTTAGTTCTTACCATTCTTCATACTGTGGTGTGACATTCCCATTCCATTTACATTTCTGGAAATTAACCCCTAAAATATCTGATACAGCTAAGTGCTGAGTACCTCCTATTCCCAGAGAGACTGGAGGCATTCAGTCCCTCCTAGCACCACATCTGAAAGGGGGATTGTGTTTGCAAAAGGAGGCCTTGGTATGTGCCTTGATTTCAGACATCAGTGGCCAGCCGCACCAAGGCAAATCCCTAGCACAGAAAGGCTTTTCTTTTCTTTGCAGAGACAAAATAATGATGTAAGCTTAGAGCTGTATGATTTTTGCTCTAAGTTTCATCTCCCAAACAATATATTCTTATTGTTTTTGTCATATCCAGGTCAAATTTAAATTATAATTTAGGATTAGGCAGAGGCATAGAGATGTTTCCAGGTCTTTCCAAAGTGAGACAATGCTCTGGTTTGTGTTTTGGTTCAGGAATATACATTCTTGTGTCTGAGGTATAGTATTTCCTATAACTACTCATAAACATGAGCAATTTAGACATTCTTGTAAGTCAAAACTAAGTGTACGATTAATACCTATTATGAGGCCGATTTTAAACAATTAATTTGACAGCAATTATAATTTTATGTTACAGGCTTTCAGGAATAAATAACCAAATTCATCTTTGTAATCTAAGGAGCTTAGGATATCTTTATGCAGAGATGATCTTGTTATGCACAGTATTGCATATCTGGAACTTCTGAGGTTTGCTCCCACCTATCTAGATGCCTGTAGTGCCAGGGATAAATAATTACCTGAGGCTTATTAATTGTTTCAGCAAAGAAAAAAATATATACCTTAAGTGTAAGCATTAATATATGTATACACAATACATCCACAATATATAACAAACCATCATACTAGTACAAAAATAGAGGTCCTGAATATGTTCTGTTATTTATGTGTTTGGCAAGCTTAGGGAATGGACTTTAGTATGAGTGAAAATTCTCTTAACATTTTTAAGGTTATTTATTGTCATTTCTATTTGAGTTTTTAATGGTCCTGTATTTTGTAATGCTTTAGCAGGAAAAAATACTGTAGTTACCTTTTTTCATATTCTTTAAGCAATATTTCTAGCTTAATATATTGTGCCAGGTTTTCCAATATTAACCAAGAAAGACAGTAAAATTCAATGAACAACACTCTGACATCCACAATTTAAAACCTGTGATTGAAGTGAAATGTGTAAACTTCTAGTGGGTTATCATGTGCTTTGGAATAGAGTATTGTTGGAAGTAATTAGAAAATATATTAAGGTTTCCTGGTAATGAAGGTATGTAAGTTTTAATAATTGTTGCTTTCTGAATAAGTGTCAAACTATATCTTTAAATGTATATGGAGTTACAAGTTAGGTCACTTCTGAATGGAATGTAAAACAATACTAAAATGCTTCAATAACTTATCTCAGTGTTGCTAATAAAAAAAAAAGCTGTTAACCATTAGTGCAGTTTTGAGTCATTTTGTTGATTAATTCAAGAAAACTCTGAGAAACCTTTGTATCTTTTGGTAGACCAAAGACCACTCATGCAATCCAAAGCTGTTTGATGCTTTGAGAGGCAAACTGCAAAACAGTTTGTTGGCCTTGTAAATGATATTTATTAAAACTCCCATCTTTTAAGGCATTAGAACGGTGCCATGTATGGTCAGGCAGCAATATCGGGGGTGGGGGGGCATTAGAATTCTTTCCTCTGTCACAGAAAATACCGTGGGAATGTGGGACCTGTTTCTTTGTCACTATTAAAATCCAGTAGAAACTTTTGTGGATGCCACTGGGTTGAAAATGAGCAGTGTGGGTGGACGAAGCGTGTAAACATTAGTGCCAGGGTGCTCGGCCAGGGTGAGCCAAATACAGGGCTCTGGTGCTGCAGCTGGAAATGCAGACTTAGTGAGTAATGGGTGTGCAAGGCCTGTCCCAGTGGAGAAATATGAGTAGCACACAGAAAGTGTGATCTTTCTTGGGTAATCTTGCCCAGCCTTACTGAAGTCACAGCTCCAATCCTGCAAATAGCCCTGAATGCTCACTTTGGTGTCCCATGGGAAGGATGTGTGATGAGCATCCTGAGAATATTCAGGATTCTCCTGAGGTAAAGCAAGTGTAGGAGAACAAGCAGCCAGCCTTGCCAGTGGCAGTAGCACCACCCAGGTCCATGGTAAGTGTTTCCAGGATGGGGTCCCTGCCAGGTGGCCCATTGTCCAGAGCACCGCTGAGCATGCAGTGAGAGCTAAAGGAAAACATGGCTGGGGCTCCCGGTGTCACGTCTTCATTAATGCCCTCCCTTCTGAATAGCATATTGGTACTTTTTATTTATTCCACCAAAACACCATGAGTCAGGACCTGACATTTTAGTGTTCTGTGTCATACTGAGAAAAATCTGTGGTTCAGCAGTAGGACAATTATATTATTTTGGAAGGGCTAGAAATAATACAGCATTTGTGAGACAACTGTAACATTTATCCAGACTCAGTGTGAGATTGTTCTTCCTTTTATTTGGAGAGCACTTCCAAAAAAGTATCAACTAGGAGCATAAAAAAAAAAAAAAAGAAAAGAAAAAGTGGCAATTATGAATCCATTTAACCCCCATCGGGTATAATCTCATTTTGTGTAGTACCATTGGCTGTTCCATGCCTAAACTTCTATGCAGTGAGCTGTGAATATAGTCCTTATTGTCCTGTGGGCAATATGACTAAGGAAAAAATATCTCTGTAATACAATGGAGCATTTGTCTGAGTGGCATAACCTAAGGTCCATAACATCAAATCTAAAGTTGTAATTATACAGCTGCAGTCACACCACTCAAGTGAAGGCTGTGTCAGCACTTGTATTATATAAGGAATCCTGTTTTCAAGGGTTGATGAGTCATATGCAAAAAACATTTATCACCAAACAATTGTTCTGATTGTTCTGAAGCAACATCTAGGTACGGGCCTTTCCCTAGTAGGACGTGGTCATATCTTATGCACTCTGCCATGGCATACTTTGTTAATGAGTGTATCTTTTTTGAGCTTGAAAATTAACTGGAAAGTTTGGGGGTTTATGCAGTCTGATTATAGTAAAAACATAAAGTGGGAAAAAAACCAGAGTGGGCAAGGTCTCCCTTCACTAACAAGAATTGTAACAGGTGAAACTTGTCTTTCTCAGAAATTAAAAAATTCAGGGGCTTTTTTTCCCAGTTTGTCATCCCTGATTTTGCTTTAAGTTCTTGGATCTGAACAATTCCTTAGTTTTTTGACCTGGTCACAATTTTGGTTTTTCAGCTGTCTTGAAATCAAGCCTCTCAAGCTCACAGTAACTGTTATTGCCATTTGAGGCAGCCGCACATTTGCTGGCGAGGAGCAGACAGGAAAGAGGTTTATTTACAGCAGCACCACGGAGGTGAACCAGGAGCACTCTGCACCCCTCTCATGCGAATGTGAAAGGATTACGCTTGGGATTGAGATCAAATACTGGAAACCGCAGCAATTTTCCTACTACATGAAATTTCTAGATAGGTATACTGGAAGTGAGTGATTCCAGCTAGGAGAGCCTCCTGCCCAGAGCAGTGCCATTTACAAACAGGTGTCCCTGAAGCCACCCCCACGTCAGGCATTTGTACCCAGGCTGCCTTGCCTGCCCCATTGTCCGTGGAGCGAGACCAAGGCCAGCCAGTTCCTTTAAGCCGATCTCCTCTGATCCGGGGCGTCTGTAGCGCCGTTCCCTGCATAGAACAGCCATTGTTCAGCTGCAGAGCAACAGTGGGGTAGAAAATAGCATGCCATGCTGGGGATCAGAGAGGGAATTGTTCCTTAATTATCTCTTACTGAAGGAAAAACCCAAGGCATATCCCGATATGTGGCATGACTCTGTCAGAACATGAGTCTTTTAAAAAAGATTTGGGGAGGGGGGGATCCAATTCAGAAGCTGGCAATCCTCATTTCTCCTGCAGGTCTACCTATGATTCATTCACTGACCATGGAAAGAAATAAGTTTTCCGCTTTGGATTCTACATTATGAAATGGAAAATAATAGTACTTATCTCCCTGGTAGGAGTGCTGTGAGGATAAATGAATTAATTAATGTTTGTAAAGCACTTTGAAGATGAAGAACGTTATATAAGTCCTCAGCGTACAAATGCTTCCTTCTCTGACATAACTACAGTAAGCTATGAAAATTTACTGCTGAAAATAACCACACATTGCAAATAGGGGTTGGGTGTGTACATGGCCATGGTGCCCCAGTGGTGTGGGTGAGACTGACTTCCCCAACAGCCAGAGAACCCATCACCAAAACCTCTCTTACCCCTGCCCGTGCCCAGCAGTGCTGCTCAGGGCTCTCTGCAGCAGCTGGGGCATGCTTTGACCATAATATCTTTTCACCAAATCCATGATTTTTCACCTCAGGCATCTTTGGGGTGGCAGCTGGGCTGAGCTGCCAGGTTTTGGGCACATCACACCATCCCCAGCCCCGTGTGCCGCGGCAGGCAGTGGCTCAGCAGCTGGGCTGCTCCCTCCCCAGCCCACTGCTGTGCCCGTGTGAGCAGATCCTTGTCAGGTCGGAGGTCCTGCCACACTGTCTGCCACAGCTTGTCCCTCCTGTTCAGGGCCAGCGTGGCTGCTCCCCATGGTGCTCAGAAGATCCCAGTCTGGTGGCTGAATTGTTTTTGTGTGGTTTTTTTATTGAATGCCAGTGATTTCAGTTCGCGACCTGGAAGTTAAAATTTTTCTTGCCTGTTATTCAGTGCTCCCATCCTGTGTTAGTCCTTGTTCCTTTATTTTTATTTTTATTTTAATTCAAGCCAGGAACTGTGTTTGACCCCAAAATTCTCACATGAATAACAAGGCAAATTAAGAAGCTGCAGGGAAGTAAAACCAACACTTCAGCCATATAGAAATGGGACATTTATTAAGAGAGACATATAAGAAAAGGTTTGTGCATTGAGATGAACAAGTTAAAGATGAAATTCAGAATTTCTTTGGGGCTCTCCTCAATTCACAGCTGCCACATAGATCAATTTGAGAACCTTAGAAAAAGGCCACCTCAGCCCTGATTGTGTCTAGTTTCAATTTTCCCTTTGCACACCTAATCCTGTTCCCGTCTGTGTGCCTGGTTGGTTTTTCTTCCGAATCCTTCCAGATTATGCTTGTTAACCTGTTGCTGGCTCAGCCTGCCACTTGGAGTGCAGGGGAGAGCAGTGTGCTGTTCCTGGGGGCTGGTGAGACCCTGCCCCACTCCCCACTGCTGGCAGCCGAGGGCTCTGCTCTCCCTGCTGGGAGTTTGAAGAGGGTGACAGCTTTTTTCTCAGCAAATTTTACTGCCATGCCATGTTCATCCAGATGCCAAACTCACTGAGACACATCACTGGCACAACCAGACCTCCCCAAACTCTGGCCAGCACCAATGAGCACCCAGTGGTGCAACTGAGTTTTCCATCCCCAAACGGGAGAACACTTTAATAACGGGACGGCTTGTGGGTGTACTCACTAATTGTTATATAACTGTACATTGGGGTGAAAAAGAAGAAAACAAACCAGAAAAGCTTTCCCAAAGGATAGAGGTGGGAATCCCATTAACATGACGGCTCCCTCTTTAGTTGCCACAATGATTGACAGCAGGATAAGGTCAGAAGATGAAAACCAAGCCAAGGGGGACAGAGCAGGGAGGGGAGGGAGCCAATCAGTTGAATAAAAAACTGAGTGTCAGTGCTGGGGAAGGAGAAAACCGGCACTCCCACTAGAAAAATCCTCACCCTCTGCTCCCCTACTGTTTGTTTGGGGAAAATGCTGCAGCTTAATCAGAATTATTTACAAGATAATGGTCCATTGTTTGTAGTAAGACAGATGCTGTCTGTGGGAATTTGGTGGTTTATGCTCTATGCATTACAGTGCCATTGCTGTGTGCAGATGGGATCACAGTGGTATTGTTGTTATCCACTTTTTGGAAATTTGGAGGATCCTTACTGTGAAAGGAGGATCCTTAAAGAGAAAAAAGAAAGAGTTTTCTCAGGCCCAGAGCTGGGATTGCTCTTAAGGTAGAGCTGTGTTCATACATGTGTGGGAGAAGAGGAGGACAAAGTGGAAGCACTTTGCTTGAGACTTGCAGCATGACGGGTCCCTGGGCTGACTGTACTTGGTGTGGCAGACATCAATTCAACAGATGGATGGAGGGATGATGGATCCTGTGTATGTTTCCAAAGGCAAGGAAATACATCCTGGTGGGATATGTCCATGCTCCCTCCTTTGCAGGGGGCTGGCAGAGTCACTTACTTAGAGGGTGGCATGAGAGGTACACAAACCTGACTGAGTGGAAGTCAGGCTGGCCTGGTCAGTGATCATCCCCTGGCTGTGCCTCTGCAGCCATGGTGTTCCCTGCTGTCCTCCCCATGCTGCAAGCTAAACACTGAGCACTTCTGTTTCACCAGAAAACTTCACCCTGATGATCTGTGGGTGAGGCTGTGGGAAAGGAAAGCTACATTTTTGCTGGATTTATATTGGAAACAAAAGCCCAAACTCCTAAAGAGAGAAATCTTTACTTATTTAGATTATCAAGTGCAAGATTTAATTTTTCTTTTACATTTTCCAGCAGAAAATCTATTTCTATTAGCATCCCCTTCTGGCCCAAGTAGAAAGTTCAGTGTGGAGGTGTAGAGTCTGGCAAAGGGGACAGGCCTACGATGTGCAGGTGGGTGACCCTCTGCCATGAATTGCTGCATACAAGAGGAATAGGGAGCTCAGGTGAGGTCCACAGAGATGGCAGCTCAGTCAGCATGTCCATCTCCCCAGCTGTCTGGGTCTGTCCCAGCAAAGTGTGGGGGACAGCAGCACCCACAGCCCTTTCCCATGACCCTGGGAGGAGGCACAAGGACCATGCCATGCAGAGCTCTGCTCTCAGGAGCAAACCCTGCTGTGCCTTTGCTGCCTGGCCCACAGAAGCCTGGGGGATGAGAAGATCCTCCTCAGGTCCCTGTGCATTGGAGCCAGGTGCAGGATGAGGGGGTGGAGGGTGCCTGGGTGTGTGTGTGTGTGTGTGTATGTGTGTTTGTGCGTGTGTGTGTGTGTGTGTGTGTGTGTGTGTGTGTGTGTGTGTGTTTGTGCATGTGTGTGTGTGTGTGACTGTGTGTGCCTGAGCTTCCTCTCTCAAATATCTGCTTTTAGTGTGCAATAGCTCACATATTACCTCGGCAGAGATCCGTGTGCACCAAAGGCAACCAAGAGACGACAAATCACCAGAAGGGCTCCAGAGGGGATTTTGAGCATCCGCGTCTGGTATCCCAAGATCCATTAGCTTGCAGGTAAAATGGAAAACTATGACCATCTCTTTTGTATGCAAGATAACTATGCTGTCTTTCCATCACTGCAAAATACCTGAGTTTCCCTGGAGAAAGCAGAGGGCCTGGGAATGGGGAAGAAGGGAAAAGAATGGCTGATTCACAGTTTTTGGGGTCTGTGCATCTGGAAATAGTTTCCAACATCAGCGTGTTCCCCTTTGGATGGGCTTTTCCTGAAATAGGTGTTGGGAGATGGCAGCTCCTGGGTCCTCCCTTCCCTCTAGGTTCAGTGTGCAGCCATGGATGGATCTGATAGCATCAGATCATGACTGGAAACCACTTTAACCAAGAAAAGGGATCTCCTCTGACTTTTGTGAAACAGTTCTCCAGGAATACCCTTGAAGGGTTAGATTGGCATGGGAGATTACAATTCCTGAGTGATTGCATTTTTCCTGTGTCTCCAGTGGGATCTGTACAGGGAGCTCTAAGTTATTTTTTTCTAAGTCAGCATTTATTTGCAGAATCCTAATTTTGTATTTCCTGACATTTAAACTTTTCAGCCTAATGTTCTAATAAGGATTCTGTCTGTCCATCTAAATAAAGCTTCGTTCTAATGAGGACCCCATCCATCTCCCGAGATGGAGCCATAACGACTTCCAGCCTCAGTGTAATTTTAGCTAGGCTTCCTTCCCCACCCTCTTCCCCCCACAGACCTTTGTTTGGGGTGAAAATTATCTGTTTTGGGATGAAGCTGTGCAGAATTTCATTTTGGGTCAAGTGACTGAGCTATTGTGTGAGCCTCTGCTTTCTCTCTGAAAAGGGGGATTTTGCTCACTCCCCGTTGTATGTTCAGTGCCTGCTTATTTGCAATTTCTGTTCATAAGACTGTGGGTTTTCATGCCAACGATTTTCTGTTTGAGTTGTTGGAGCAGGGAGGTTGTGGGAGCATGCCAGTGTCAAAGGTTGTCACTTGAATGATAATTAATAACATTATCAGACTGATTATGTGTTTAGATATCCAGAAACAGGAGTGAATTGAACTTGTTAAATTTAATTCCTACCTCCGAATGACTGGGGTATTGGCGTGCTCACCAGTATTGCGTTTGCATAAGGGACAAAACTGGGAATTTGAAAGGGCAATGACCAATGAAAATTGCTGAATTTCTGGGCTTTTGGAGCTTGCAGGGCTTCTCCTACACCACCGTCGCTGTGCAAGCGTTTGTGAGGCAGGAGAAGGCACAGAGTGGGTGCACGATGGTGTTTATAGGTGGTTTCACTGTGCCAGTTGTTGACTGGAACATCAAGTCACTTGAGATTGGAGATTACGTCTTTTAAGGTCCAGAAGAGCCGCTTCACATGCGACTGATTACCTCTGTCAGAGTCGGGAGGGCCAGGTCGCACCTCGGTGGGTGGGACCTGAACTCATGCTTTCAGAGGTCAATAACAGGGTTTTTAGACCTTTGTGCTTCTCAGTCCCTTATAGCCAGACCTTTTCTGTTAAAACTGTTTAAATTGCAAACCACTAATAAAAGGATCATATGTGTTTCCCACTGAACAGGTTCTTTAAGGCTATTATGATAATTAAAAACATATGGTGCCTATGCAAGTCAGAGGGAAACCACAGATGTACAAATTAGGTATTATATAAGGTTTTTCTTTTCTGCCCTTTCAAAAACGACAAGTCAAAGAAGTACAAAGAGATAAAGATGATATTTTTCTGGAGATGGTAGGTGGCATTTTGGATTTTTAATCATGAAATATGTAAACCACCTTTCTTATACATAATCAGAGCAAACTTTTTCTAATAGGCAAGAAGAACAAAACACAGTAGCATATGACTGCAGTATTTATGGAAGGAATAAGGAAACACTTTGTTTCATACAAGTTATTGGACACCAAGAAACCTTTTGCATTTTTTATGATGTTTCCCTGCACAGACATGGAGGATTATATTTATTAAATATTGAATTATATTGAAATTGGATTGATGCAGCCAAAGAAGGACATTTCTTTGTATTCCATTTTTTCTCCTTTTAAAAAAGGGAAATGTACTCATATTGATTGCAGTACAAGTAGTCATTTGTTTTAATTTAAAAATATAGGATTGATTTTGAGAAGGTGATAAATACTGCTAATAAAAAAATTCAAAATGGGGATTTATAATGATTCTCTGTTAAGTCAATGGTTTAGAGAGGCTAACTTATAATAAAAGTAGAGACGTGCTGAAATATCCATAGCTAATGGATTATTTGCCATTTGCTAGTGCTGCAAACTTTCCTTGGTTTGCTGGGTCCTGTTACAAAAAGTAAAATTTATATCATCTAATGCTCCACGCTCCTTGCTTTATCTTTCTCATACTAAAAATGGGCAGCTGAGGGCCTAGCAAGCATCTGTGGGGCTCCCTCCCCATGGGGATGTGCACAGGTAATCCAGACAGGGCCAGAGCCAGGCGTGGCTGTTACCGTGAGGCTCAGGTAGCCACACAAGGCCAGAGCCAGGCCTGGCTGTTGCCATGGGGCTCAGGTAGCCGCACAAGGCCAGAGCCAGGCCTGGCTGTTGCCATGGGGCTCAGGTAGCCACACAAGGCCAGAGCCAGGCCTGGCTGTTGCCATGGGGCTCAGGTAGCCATACAGGGCCAGAGCCAGGCCTGGCTGTTGTTGTGGGGCTCAGGTAGCCACACAGGGCCAGAGCCAGGCCTGGCTGTTGTTGTGGGGCTCAGGTAGCCATACAGGGCCAGAGCCAGGCCTGGCTGTTGCCGTGGGGCTCAGGTAGCCATACAGGGCCAGAGCCAGGCCTGGCTGTTGCCATGAGGCTCAGGTAGCCATACAGGGCCAGAGCCAGGCCTGGCTGTTGCCATGAGGCTCAGGTAGCCATACAGGGCCAGAGCCAGGCCTGGCTGTTGCCGTGGGGCTCAGGTAGCCATACAGGGCCAGAGCCAGGCCTGGCTGTTGCCGTGGGGCTCAGGTAGCCATACAGGGCCAGAGCCAGGTGTGGCTGTTACCGTGGGGCTCAGGTAGCCATACAGGGCCAGAGCCAGGTGTGGCTGTTGTTGTGGGGCTCAGGTAGCCATACAGGGCCAGAGCCAGGTGTGGCTGTTGTTGTGGGGCTCAGGTAGCCACACAAGGCCAGAGCCAGGCCTGGCTGTTGCCGTGGGGCTCAGGTAGCCATACAGGGCCAGAGCCAGGTGTGGCTGTTGCCGTGGGGCTCAGGTAGCCATACAGGGCCAGAGCCAGGCCTGGCTGTTACCGTGGGGCTGAGGTAGCCACACAAGGCCAGAGCCAGGCCTGGCTGTTGCCATGGGGCCCGGCTGTCCTGGCTGTGCCCTGCAGGGTGCCCTCAGCCCTGCAGTGCTCCTGCCTTGTGGCACACAGGACGGGCAGCAGCGGGAGCAGCAGCACCGGGAGCCCTGGGACTCGTGCCTGCAGCCTTGAGCTCTCTGTTCCTGCAGCACCAGCATCTGCCTGGCACCTTGCCCTGCCTCTGGCCACAGAGACCCTCCTCTTGCCCCTTGGGGCTTGCCCCGTGTCCCTGCAAGGAGCAGGACCACAGCCAGTGTGCTGTTGTCGTGGGGCTCAGAGAGCGTCCCACCGGCACAGGGCACAGCCGGGCCGGGGATGAAGGATGCCCGTTCTTGTGGCTCCCAGGGCACGGCCGGAGAGCAGCCTGCCCACGGCTGTGCTTGTGTCTCTCCCATGAGAGGCTGCTCTCACCCACCAGCCCCAAGAATCAGCCCTGGGTGTGGGGACACTCCGCTGGGACACGTTGTGGCCCCCAGCACCGGCACCGCAGGCAGCCTTCATCCTCAGCCAGGACCTCACCCCAGCTGCAGCTGAGCCTTTGCAGACCCTTTGCTCTGTTCACTGATGCTTTGTTCTGTCACTTAGTAAAAAGTAGGCAATTTTTATTCCATTCTTTTTTTCCTCCCAAATAAACTTTTAGAAGAGAAAAAATGCAAATTGGGGGAAATCAGAGCAAGAGAAGCCTGATGATAACAGTTCAGGTTTGCAGGAGTGGTGGCTGAGCAGGCATTTCTGAACAGAGTCTTTTCTTTTCTTGAGTGAGTGATAGCAAACTCGGTGTTATTTCACATGTAGGTATTACCATTTTAACTTTTACTGAGGTAAAATAACACCTTGTCACTCAGTGCAAATACCAATCACAAAATGAATTAATTGTAATAACTGTTGTCAACAGAACAAAAGACTTGTTGCTTTCCTAAGCAGATTTCAGTGCCACTGATAACTATATACAGAAGTTCCCTTTGGGCTTATTCAGTGCATGTAGTCAGAACATAATTTCATCTGTCTTTCTCTGAACTTAGTTGTAAAAGTCTCAGAAACTGAGTTAAAGACCTGTATTTTTTTATGTATCACTAAGCATACATGTTTCAATCCTTATGATTTTTTTTCTCACAGAATCTCTAAACATTTTTACGAGTTAATTAACACTTCTTTTGTGGTTAATTTATTAAAGAATTAACAAGCTTATAACAGTCTGTAGAGTCTGTTGGTTCACCTTATGCTGTGATGGACAGTTACATTCAGAGAAAATATGGGTAGCTGTTTTGCTACACAAAATATATTTTTGCTAATGTTACTTTTTCAGCCAGTCATCTTTATCCAAGACGAACACTGCTATTCCAATAGATGAGGGAAGTTTCCCTTGAAAAGAGGGGAAGAGAGGTAAAATTAGCAAAGAAAAGCAGAATTCTTCATACTTGTTCTAACCACAAATTTATTCAAGCAAAGTTTTAGATGGGGGGGGGGGGGGGCGGTGGGGGAAACTAATTAACTAATTTTTCAAAGGAGCCTCAGTACAGCAGGAATCAGTGCCAATATGCTGTACTCATTTTACATGGCTATTTAACTTAATAATCAAAAACACTATGGCATATCCTCTATATTTCACTGTGAATGCTATGTATTTTCTTAAAGAGACATACATTAATATTGCAGCCTGTGATAGTCAGACATCATTGCCAATGGAACAGACACTGACCCACACAGCAGTTGGAGATCCATTTTGCATCCTTTTTAACAGAATGTGTGGTTTAGATTGCTTCCCCCTTTTCCCTTTCTAAAGTTTCCAACAAGTCTCAGTGCTCCTTGCCCTCCTCAGGAGCAGAATCACAAACTAATATAAAATACATGGAAAAGTAATTATCCCTGTATCTTCCTCCTGAAATAGGCTGGAAATCAGGGAAATATCCCACGTAAAAGTCTGTTTGGGTAAGTCTGCCATGCCTGAAGGGTGGGAGGCTAAAGAAGCACCAGTGGAACAGCTGAGCATCCTTAGCCAGGCACTGGCTCTAGCTGCTCCCGCTTGGTTAAACAGGGTGCAGCTCTCTGCTGCAGCACCCTCCTGCAGGAGAGCAAGAAGCACCCTGAAACCACAGTAAGACCTTGCTGAAATCTTTTCCTTTCCGAACATGGCTGGGGTGGAGGGCCAGGAGCCTCATGCAGCCCGGCTGTGCTTTGCAGTGGGTAATAATAGTGCCGTGCAGCCTTGATGTGGCAGATTTCAGATGTTTCCCCTCCAACCCTCTGCTGTCAATAACATTTGGTTTGTCTTTCTTTTTGGCAAATGCTGTGTCTTCAGCCACCAGTCGGTCAAATGTTCCTGCTTCTACAGGGAACTTGCTTTTTGCGTGGGCAGCTTGGCTCTGCAGCTGCAATAGAGCATCTGTCTGCCTCACACGGGCTCGTGGTGCCGGGAAGGACCCGCTTGCTCACCGCTCTGCAGGGCTGACACATGACTCAGTGTAAGCTACAGCACGTTTGTTCTCACAGTCTTCTCCTTTTCACTGTTTAATGTAAACAGTTTTGAATGTGCTGAGTGATTTTTGTCTCGTGTACTTCCCGTGGCAGGGTGGGACATCCGTGATTGTGCTGGAGCATGAGTGGTTTTGTTTCAGCAGCCTTGGGCCAAGGCTGTGGATGATCTTGTGTGGATGCACAGGGATGTAGGAAGGCTGTCCAAGAAACTCTTCCTGCAGCTTAGGTGTTTATCAGAGAGAAGTGGCTGTGGGAGGCAGCTGCTCCTTGGGCCTGTGGCTTTTGTGCTGCTTTGCTCTTTTGGGGCACCCAGCCAGCACTGCCTGGCTTCTGTTGCACCTCTGCAACTGCTCCTCTGCTTGGGGTTGTGGCTTACCTGGAGATGTAAGGTTTTGGACAGAGGCAGCAGCATGAAAAAAGTTGACCAGCATCTTCTGTGTGTTCTGATGCTGTGTGGGAGGTGATAAGAGCTCTGCTTAGGATGCAGCAGCCATCCTTGTATGGACTCATGGGGCGGTTTCAGAAAATGCCAGTGTTAAAAACCCCAGGTCAGGCTGGGTATGGGCAGCACAAATGGGACAGGAGGACATGCCCAATTCCCCCATGCCAAGCCTGGGAGTGTGTGCTGTGTGAGAAAGCAGGGAGGGAGCATGCAGTGCTCCCTACCCCCCTGTCTGCTGCCCCCCCTCCCCTCACTCGTTTATATCCCAGTAAATCTGTTTGAAAGAAAGAAAATACTCCCAGCCTCTCATATAACACCCTCTCTTGTGCTGACTGGTGCTTTTTGCTGTTGTAACTTGGCTGTCGCATTGTTTGCCCACCGTTCCTTTGAGGCATGTCAGTGACGCTGTTCCACTTTGGAAAGTTGGAAATTAGGGTGCCCTAGGTCAGGCACCTCCAGCCCTGGCCATGAGCCTTCCACAGCAGAGCCCGACAGCCCTGGTGACTGGCAGGATGGGACCTGTGCTGTTTTGTTTGATTTTGGATTTGCTTCTCAGCCATCGCTGTTCTGTGTTTTTCTCTGCTCCTCTTTGGGTGATTAACTGCGAAAAGAAGCGTTTCTCGTTTCTGCGAACCACTCCTCTCCCTGCTTCTTGGCACTAGTTGCTAATCAAAACAGGTCTTTGATAGCCAAATGGCATTTGGCTGAGCCAAACACTGAGCTAGACACACAGGCTTCTTGTGATTAAGGGCTTTATTAATGTGAGGTTTAATGCAAGTTCACTCACAGCATGAGGACCCAATGGTAAATGTTCAACAATCTAATTCTGTAGCACTGTGTTTTATTTAGCATGAAAATATTCCAGGGTACGCAAAACCAGTGCTCCACTTAGGAGCGATGCTTCAAAGGATTTGAAAATATTAATTTTTTGCACTTTCCAAGGCAAAGGTGTGTTAGCCTGTCATTTTATAAAGGGACAAGCTGCTTTTTTTTTTTTTTTTTAATCAAACCTGTTTCTATAGATAAACAAATGCAGAGTTCTAAACTAGTAAACTTTTACCATGTTTGTATAATTTACATTCATGTGATACCAGAATATTCCAAGAGACATTTTGGGGAAATTTGTAAAATAAATGTGCATCTTGGCAGAGACCTTGTGTGCCAAGTTTTAGCCTGGGCTGCATTTTCACAGCTGAGTTATAAACCCCTGAAAAACAGGATTTATAATGGAAATGCTGACACAACCTTAACCATAGCACTGCTATCTGGTGCTGCTATAATATACTGTACGAAGAAATCAGTTCATTAGTTAGTTATAAACAAAGGACAGAGATAGTAAATTACAGTAGGTATTTCAGCAGTTTTCTATATATTTATGACACAAAAATATGCAGCTGCATTTTATTTCTTGAGACAGTATTTAAGGATTTCAGATTTAATACACGTTAGTTTGGTTATGCACATTGTGCATTTTGGTCTTGCTGTTCATTCTTGTAGTTTTATTCATGGTATTTTCTTCTTTCTCTGTTGCTCATTAGAAAAATGTTAAAAATCCATTTTCATCTGATTAATAATAAAGCTGATCACATGTAACCTAATTTTCATTCACTGCTGCCCCTGTCTGTGGAGTCATATACAAAGTGACCTTTGAATCACCACTGGGCCCATAAAGCACAATAAGCACCATTGTCCTGTCAAAAATTGAAGATGTTTTACATCATTACAAAATTTAATGTTCCATCTTTTCAAATGCACTACTTTTCAAAGGCCACATTCCAATTGAAGCTCATTAAAATCAGACTCAAGTTTCCTGTGGTGGGGATGAGAAAGAGTTTCTCATGCATTCGGAGTAATATGAATCACTCTTTTAAAACAGATATGGTTACATATTAGTTTTGAAAGGTACAGTAACTGCTGAGCCTCCACTGTCTGCAACAGTGAGGCTTTTGTACTTATAAATCTAATAACTGCCTCCTGATCCCTTGTACTTCATCCACACTGTATCCTATTTACTTATGAATAAATCAACTTTCTAAATAAAATTGTTGTTCAAAAGTTCAGGGGTTGAATTATAGGAGTCTCTGGCTCAAAGCTTCTATTAAGGTTTTAGCAGACATCTGTAAAACTCTTGTTAAAAAAAAATCAGTTTTCCTCCAAACTCCTTGAATACATTAGATTGGGAGAACCAAATTCTTCTCTAGAGCAATCCTTTAAAGTCTGGTGAATTACACAGAGGCTGAATATGCTTCCTAATCTTATGGAATAATTTCTCATAGTGTTTTATTTATAAATCAAATAGAACTTGGATAAGCTGGTGGCTGAAATGGGCAGTATGTTGGTAAATATATTATCATGCTCCTACTATGCTAGTAGAGTTAGACTAGCAAAAATACTCGGGTATCCAATGGAGCAACATTAAAAGGCTGGTTGCCCCTCCATCCCACTTTCCTTGTGAGAGGGGCTGGCAAGCTCCATGTAACTCCATCTCCACAAACAAAAGCAAAACAGAAAGTTATTTCAAGTCTTTGAAGAGTTAATTTGCACTGCTATATACATATATATATACATGGCTGAATCTTGTGTATGGACGTGCATGCTGCTACCCTATATGTAAAGCAGATGTATATAAATATTATTGCACATTTGGTTTACTACAGCTATTACATGATCTCACATTACACAGAAGGAGTTCCATATATTGGTCACATGCAGTATAAACTGTGCTGCAAAACACAGTGCATTAAACATTTTATGAAGAAGATAGACACAAATGCATGGTGAATCCTATTTTCAACTGTTGACAGACCCTGAACATGTTTCCTCTAAGTTTATGATCATGAAACTACAGCTATAATTTGCCAGGCACTGTTGCAAGTGAGACAGAATGAGCAGGAATGTCAGTCTTTTATCAATAGTGCATTAAGATGCTATTGCATTTTCAATATTCCTCAGTATTTCAGAATAGCTCATTAACATGGTGTATTAGCATAACACGTGATAAAATCAGGTGCAGGCCATTCTCTCATTTTAGTTATAATGTTTTTAATGTTTATGGTGATAAAAAAAGATATAAGAGAGTACAAACCCACTGTGAGCTCTGTGGATATCAAGAGCTACAGAACAGGCAACTCTTACATAGGTCAAGAATATGGAAAACCACATGCTGATATCCCATTTAGCACTGAGATTTGCTACACAGTTCAGTCATATTTTTACTATAATATTGTACAACACCAGACATTCTCAGTTCTCATATTCTGGGCTGCGTTCTGTGTGCTGAGACAATACTGAATGAAATTCTTTGACTTTGCACAGTAATAGTAATCTTAACCTCATTTAACACACAACTAGAAGTGTGTTGGTTTGATTCATGAGAGGTATAAATCATGGGATAAAGGTGTTGCTTCTAAGCGGTCTGTAATTGTTAGTGCTCTGCTCAGTTACATCATGGTTTCTGCATCATGTTTTAGTCTCAGAACCTTTGTGTAGGTTCCTTCATTTGTTGCTACTAACTGGTACTCATGATTTTATTAACTGAGGATATCAGTATTGTTGAAAGTACCAGGTATTGTAGTCTAGCCTGTCCCTGTATTTAGATAAAACCAGCTGGTTTCTCATCTGCTTCACATGGTTTGCTGTGGATGATGTTTGGTGCTGGCCAGGTTTCACACCTCCTGTCATCTCCCAGCCCACCGTGGGGATGTGTCTGCTGGAGGATACCCTTTCTCCCCAGGGCCTTCTGAAGAAACATGTGAAACCTTTCCTCTCCCCTCTGTAAAGGCCAGGCTTTCCTATCCCGTTTACAGCTCATATGGAAGTGAGTAAACTTTGTGGCCTGCTAAGGGCTGCTTTATGAAGTGCTAAAAGGCTTTAAAACAGCAGCACTGCAGCGGCCCCGCTGCTGCAGGAGGCAGCGGCCAGGTGGGGATCCCACACGGCTTCACTCCTGCACTTCCCACTGGCACCCTAAATTAGGAATGGTCCCTAATTCTGAATACTTTAAGCCCTTTTTGAGGGAGCTGCAGCCCTGGCTTGTGGGCAGTGAGGTTATTTTAGCTCTCACAGATGTCTGTGTGTGCACTGGTGTGGTACCTGCCTTCCCCAAACTCCTCTTCCCTCTGTGCAGAGAATCACACATTTCTTCAATCAGAATTTGAGGGTTTTGACCCACGGTAACACTCAACCCCTGGAATTGACCTCAAACATTGAAGAGCAGTAGATTGTATAAAATAGTTTGTAATGCTTTTCTCACTCTTCCTGACAAATGTTAAACATCATCTTTCCCACTTCCAGGATCAGTGGTGCAACCTTGGAGAACAAGAATAAAGATTGTAACTCTTGCTGCAGTTCAGTTCTCAGGTCGCAGTCTCAATTGTGGTAATTAGTAACAAGCAACTGTATATGCAAGAACAAGGCGGGGGGGGGGGGGGGGGGGGCAATTCCAATTCCTGTGTATTCCTAGGAAGAAACTTGAATTAAAAAAAAACAAACAAAAAAAAAGAAAAATAAAGAACCACCAGATTGCTTTGTTCCTTTAACCCATCTTGCACTTAGTGAATCCAGAGCTGGTACTGACAGTACTTGAAAGGGTTAGGGTATGTTCTGAGCATGCTATGGCATAACAGCCACCCAGCAGGGTGAGCTGCTAATGGCATCAGCCAGAAGTGGAAAATACTGAACAGCAAAACTTTGAAGCCCTCTCTTACAGGGAGCTCTCCTTAACCATTTCTTTCACCTTCTGAAGAGCCAGACTTATGGGGAGATCTTTATTCCCATCCCCATTTTCCTTCTTCATCCCACAGGCATCTCCTGCTGCAGGAAACCAAGAGGTATGCCTGTCAAACTTAGGTGGCTGCTGCTGCATGGAGGAGAACTTCCTCCACTCATGATAGTTGTGTCTGGAATGAATAGAAAATTTTTCCTTTGAGGAAAAACTTCAGTCAATCCACACTTGTCTATTTAGGACAAGGCATTTAATTGGAATTTTCTTCAAACTTTATGTTGAAGTACTTTATTTGCCCCATTTAATTTTCTTAAGCAGAGTCTATAGACAGATGCATCTCTTAGGACCAGGTCTTTTTTTTCTCATTTAGAACATTGGTCTGCCTACATCAGGCAGCATTAAAAATTCAAGATTTGCCCTCATCAGTGATTACTTTGGATAGGAAGCAGGTTGTTATTGTATAGCAGGATACAGTGGTTACAGGACTGAGAGTGTGGGATGGTGCTTGCTGCAGGTACACCTTTAATAACAGTACTTCTGCATCTGCACATTGTCTGTGTTTTCCATCTTGTGCTCTTCCATAACAGTGGATGTGAATGCAAACAGGCAATTTCTCTTGGCTTTAATGGGCTTTTCCCTGCAAACATAACTCCTTTTATTGTATAAGTTTAGCTGGCAGTAGGTGCATTGACAGGGTCAGTAAATGTGTTATGTAAGAGTACACACGAGTAAAGTTCTGAAATTCTCCAATAGGCAGAAGATTTTCAGATGTTATGAGTGGAGTTACCATATTATCTTGATGCACATTAATGCATTTCAATAACAAACTTACTAAATAAGTGATTTTTGTTTTAGAAAAACAAACTGTTGGTACCTAAGCACTATGCACGTTTTGGGAGAGGTGTGGATTTTTTTTTTTTTTTTGCATCATAAGTTGAAAAGAGAAGGAATGTCCTTGATCCAGTGAAGAAGACAGATCTCTGTATGCATTTCAAATTTAGGACTGTGTGTAGTGATATGGATGGCAGAAGACCCCAGTAAGCAAGCCAAATAGAGATGTGCTAACTTGAAAGTTAATACCAAAATTTGATTTATAACTATATAAGACTGAATATTGGTAGCTAAGATCCTTAGGGATTGCGGGTGTATTTTGAAATGTGTTGTTTGTATACCCTGTTTCTGCCAGAGAACAGGAAAGTCTCCTGCTAAATGCTTCAAAGCCATCCCCATCTCTTCAGAAACCCAGAAAAAGCTTGTTTGCTGCTCCTGCCCATCCTGCACACCCAGCTTATTCATTAGCAGACTAGATCCTCATTATGATGATCTCATTCATTAGCAGACTAGATCATCTGGTGCTTCCAAACTTCTTGTTTCAAAGCGCTGTCTTCAAAGTCAGCTGCTGAGAGTGCCAGGCTGTGTCACGGCTGCTTGGGCCTTGGAAGCTGTGCTGTGAACCGCCGTGTGTGCTAACGAGTGAGCTGGGCGTGCAGGACAGACCTGCGGAAACAGGGATGGGAAAATCCCCCAGGAATCGCCAGCACAGCACCCAGTCATGTCAATGCAATCTCAGGGATTAGGGGACTGGCTGACAGGCTTCAAGATGAGCTCATGTACGTCATGACTGCTAAACTGAGTTTTAAAGTCGGGACAGCAGGATGGGGTGCATGGGGGCAGGTGGGAATTATTCTTTAATTCTCATAGCAGGCACTTTTTCATTTGAAATTTCTTTTGTACATTCAATTATGAAGCTCTAAAATTGTGTAGCAATTAACTGAGGAGTGCTGTCCAGGTAGAATCAAATGGCAAAATGTGATTTTTCAGAGGAAAATAAAATAAAACTCTTCCATGCTTTTTCTCCAAGCATAAGAACATCCAGCTTAAATAGAGTATTCAATTTTTAATGAATTGGGATCTTAGTGTTCTATGATCTATGGATGAGGAGCTAAAATATGATAAATGTGCCCACACAACTGATGGAATCATGCATGGCATAGTTCCTTTGGAAGATATTCGTTTGTTTTTTGTTTGTTTGCGTTTTTTTTTTTTTTAATTTTCTGCTTAGATATATTCTTAATCATGAACATAAACTGGTAAGTGATTTGCAACAGTTTTAATCATTTCCTCAAACATTTTTACTTCTTTAAATGAACTGTACTTTAACCTAAATTGTTATGCCTCTCTCCTACTTGTAGAAGAGAGGAAGGTTTCAAAATGATCTAATATGGGACAGTATTTAGCATTCAGTATTTTCTAGCCCAAGAAACATTATATAATAATCTATAATCAAAAACCCTAAAAACCTGTTAACTGCTAAATTCTGTTTCATTCTAACATTACAACTAGAACTCATTTATAAGGAAATGAAAGTCAAGAGGATTAAATTCAATTAAAATTACTTTGAAGTATGGGGGAAAAATGTTTCACCGTGATATAAATCAACATATTGTTATTGCCTTCTTTTCCTTATCCGCTAAGGGTCTCTAAAGCAAAATGTAGTCTAAATTATACATGGAGAACAAATAGAGAGAAAAGAACGCCACGCACCCACAAGCACAGCCCAACTCAAATGAAAGGTTTGGGTGTACTTGTGGATGAATGGTGTGCTTTTCTGTATGCTTTGCAAGCCAGAATTGTGGAAGGTTTCTCCCACTTGCAGCCTCCATACCTTCATTGAGTGCAGTATAAATAGAAAGCCAATTAAAGTACATCTTTGTTATAAAAAAGAAGGAGACAAACAAAAAAACCAACACCATTTTAGCGTGCATGCATTTTGTACTGAAAGTAGGATCTCAGCAGAGAAATTAACTTTAATAATCTATGGATTACAAGACATATCAAACCTTCAAAGCAATGCAGCGTTAGATCTATTCTCAAAAGGGTTTAAATTACTTTAATAGTTAATAATAAGTGATATGACTCATTTTTCCAAGTAAATCAAAATCAGTTGTCATTTGTACATCTGGTCTGCAAACCTCTTAATTATAACAAAGAAATTCCTCGGTACCTATTGAGCACCTCTGAGGTGTGTAATACTAAAATACACTCTTATTTTTTGATTGGTATTTGATGACTTAGGACATAAATCTAATGCAAAGCAGAGAGCAATGTTTTAAGTATCCCTCTAACTCAGCAAACATCAAGCCCCACTAGAGAAATATGCAGCCACCCTACAGAGAAATTCAGGGCACATCCCTTACTGTCAATAGAGCTATTGATCTTAAACATGCAAGAAGCACTTGGAAACCCATGTGTGTCTGTGTGCAGATATGCAAATCATGAGCATCCCATTGAAGACATTTTTATTGAAAGAAGGCCCAAATCGCCAACCTTCCTGAAAAGTCAGTGTTGGCCATTAAAAATCAGCAACCGAAAATTTCCCTAACTCCTCGCCTAGAGAAGTTTGCTCCCATGAGCAAGATCAGGACCATAGAAAAACAATGCTATTGTTGTTTAAGAAAAGAACCTCACTGTCTGCTTTAAATCATATATTGTTCCCACAGGTTTCAATTACTTCACATAACGAGACGGTGCCAGCGCGTAACAATGGCGTGGCTTTCTGTCTCCATGGCTCTGGTACAATACTTTTAAATGAATTATCAAACTGATCAAAACAAACATTGTTCCTCTCATTACTGCGCTGCAACCTCACCATTAGCAGAGTTAGCATCCACACATGTAGCCAAGTGCCTGGGGACACAGATGCTTGCTGGGCAAGTTGTTCTCCCAGCAGGAGAGGCTGCAGGGCTGGGGACAGAGCTCCTCTCGCAGCCAGGGGTGGGCAAGGTGCTCCTCCAGCAGGCACTGGACCTGTCCTCAGTGCATGGCAATGTGTGAGCACCATGCCCTGTAAGATCCTGCACAGAAGCTTAAGGAGGTCTGAGGGTAGGAGGTCTTTTTGAGCGGAGATTTTAAAGAAGCACAAAAGTTACCCTCATATTTGCCCATGCTTGTAAGAATCACTTTATAAAAAGCACCATTAAAACACAAAATTCAACAGCAGCTTCAAACTGTTAAGCTATTTTGTATTATCTCTTTAAAGGCCACACAAAGTACAGGTAATTTAGTCTTGAATCCTAACATTTGTGTGGGAAATATGGAGTGACTCTTGTCTGGCTGTTATTTGCAGTTCACAGGATTGAATTAGGGAGTCCAGAGACAGAATCATGGAATCACAGAATAGTCAGGTCTGGAGGAATCTCTGGAGATCATCCAGTCCCAATCCCTCTGTCAAGGCAGGGTCACCTGGAACAAGTGCATGCAGGAACCAGGTGGGTTTTGAATGGCTTCAGAGAGAAAGGCTCCACAACCTTGCTGGGCAGCCTGTTCCAGAGCTCAGCCACCCTAAAGACAGGGCACAGGAAGCAGATTTTGTTCTCCTCTTGTTCTTTGTCAGGTGTAATGTCTTGATAAGATTTTGGGTTGTTTTAAGATAGTGATCTACATTTTCTTCTTTAACTCCAGCAGTCTTTTTGTCCCTCACTGTGACATTTTAGCTGTATGTCCATAGCACAGCACCCACCAGCTCCAGGGAGGTTCTTTTTTAGGCACAGCTGGCCCTGGCCAGGCTGCAGGGCTGAGCAGACCAGGGAGCTCCTCCCATAGGAGGGCTGCTCTGTACAGCCAGGCAATACCAGCTGAAAACCAGGAACACCCTCCCCACATTGCCCAAATACATCCGTGGATAAATACCAATTGTAATAAATTGCAATTTTCATAGCTGTTATGGAGAATTGCTTTTTTATCCACTCAGACCTAAGCTGGAGTTTTACCACTGGGTAGGATGGGATCCATGCTGAAAGATGATTCTAACGTTTATAGATGCTTTGCTGGCACACCTGTGAACTTTCTGCCATAAAGTGAACTTCTGCAGTTGTGCTGTTGCATTTATTTTGCAAGTATTAATTTAGGCTCACTGCACCTTGGAAACCATTTGAATATTTATAATTTTAAGTATTTATTTTCAAAGTTAAATTAAAGCACTATTGTCTTGCAACTAACCCTACTTTTTCCACTACTCCAAAAACAAAACCTCCAGTCTGATAACCTTTATTTATAGATGGCAATAAGCATATTTAGAAATTTTATTATTCATGACCCTTGTACTAAATATCATAATCAGAATACCGATGTGTGAGATAATTTCTATATGGAAGTCACTGGAGTAATTCTTATAAAATAAAAATAGCATTGTGTTCAGAGAAATAATATGTCCGTATTTAATGTGTGTCTTAGTACAAACTAAGAGACCATACAGGGTTTTTTTGAAAAGTCCTACATTAATAACAAGCTTCATGAATAGCAACAAAGCTCTAACAATGTGATTTTTAGTGTTAACTTTATTTTCTGCCACCTGCTTATATCATTCCACATACAGTCTGTAGGTTTTTCATACGAACAGGAAAGGGGCTGCCGTGTGCTTTGTGTGAACACATAATCAGCAAACGTGCAATTTCTTGAACCAGTTGCTCCCAAGAAGTTAAACCCAGTCCTTTGTTAATGCCAGCTTTACCCATGTCTGTACTAAAGATGCAGATGATCAGATAAACATCGTATGCAGACTTCGCTCATTAATTGACTGAACAAGGATCGGTCACACTTTATGTACCATTCCAAAATGGATTTTCATGTTTGTGAACCCTAACTGGCTGTGGAAATAGAAAGCAAATGTTGCATAATTACAAATAATTTTGGGTTAGGTTTTTTAAGCCAAGAGAAAAAAAACAACTTTTTTCTTCAGAGTTTGTGACAGGTTCATCATTACAGACAGGTGATGAATGATCCCTTTTTTGGTCATATCAGCTGTTGTGCTACTGTTTAGAGAACTTTTAAAATGATTGCTAAATGTAACATTTTTCAGTTAGATGTTACATGAATAATTGATACAGTAAAATGATGCTGAAAGACACAGGTATAATAATTGAAAGTTTTTTGTCAGAGGTTTTTGAGAACACATGCCACTTATTGAGTATCTGACTATCACCATATTAAGCTGGGTTTCTTTTTACTTGTGTATCTTCAGCAGAAGCTCTCATTAAGCGTATTGTAAAAAGATCCTTTTATGAAAATGCTATCAAGTATTTATAACTACAGCACTGAAGATCAGAGGAGGATATTGTTCAAAATCTGTGCAACATAAAACTGGTCAGAAATATCAGCATCAATCAGTGTCAAAATTAAAACTGACTTGAATTTGTTTTCTTTTAAAATCCTTTTTATAATTTTTTGAGTGGGTTATAACAAGCGCATACTCATTTTGACAATCTTATTTGCTGGCCCCATATTGCAATAAATCAGAAATGTGCTGGTAATAAAAGGAAAATATTGAGGCTAACAAAGAAACAGGAAAAAAGTATTCCTTAAAAAAAAAAAGAAATCAACCTACCACCACCACTCATCTGTGCAAAATAAGAACCCTTCTCTCACCTGAAAGGTCCCCATATGAATATGGAAATAGGGCCATGAGCCTAAAGGTTTGAGTTATCAGTCCTAAGATTTTGGCTTAAAAAATAAAAAATTAAAAAAAAAAAAAAAAAATCCAGTCTGGATTAGAGGTTATTAGATACTCCCAGGGCTGAGTAGCAGAAGTGTGACCATGTATTACTATGGACACATCTTCCTGTCCTGTATATGAAGAGATTATCTCGGATTTCTAGAAGCCAAAAGAAGGGATAATGTATATACTTCTGACATTGGCATTCTTCCAAGAGAAAGTTGTAACAAGCCTGACAAATAAGGAAAAAAAATAAAAGCCAGAACAAAGGGTGAACGGCATATGGTGGTTATCCTACAATATGGTCCTTATCCCTTTTAATACGTCTCTGGAAGACATAAGTGAAGCATGGCAATGTTTTCTGAAGAGCTGACATGGCTGCACTGTACTTTTTGAGAAATTATACTTTAAAAATTATTTTAAAATAATTTTAATTATTTTTTTATTTATGGGTCCTGTTGGACTCAGATGTTCAGTCTAGATACCTGCATGAGGACTTTGCTTTCATTTGAGCTGTGTAGCTGGTTTGCTCTAGATCTTCTAGGGTGACTGGTCATCTTTGGAGTTTCTCTGGTCACCAACTTGCTTGTGTGTGGGGAAATTCACTTTGGGAATCAGTAGTGTTGCTACCAAGGTGACCACACTGATATCATTGTGGTTTTCCTGCAAAGGGCAGGTGTGAGCCTGCCCAGAGCTTCACCCCAGAGCTGTGCTTGCTGCCCAGCCTGCTCCTCACCCAGGTCAGGCAGAGCATCTTCCAGCTCATCTGTTGTTCTCTTTAGCATGAGTGCTCCCCATCCAGCACCATCACTGGCAGAGGAATAGCACTGCTCATCACAGCCACCTTTTAAAATCATGTGGCCAAAGCAGAGAGGCAGCAGGATAGCTGGGATGACTGCAGAGTTACATTTCCCTGCTGTCCTTTCCTCCACATCGCGGTGGGATGTACCATCCCAAGGCCAGGGACTGGACCAGCAGCCATACAGGTTCTCTGCCTGTTAAAGCAGTCTCAGTATTCCTCATCTCCCTCCCTCCAGGACTGTCTGGATGAGAACATAAAAGTCCGAAATGTAGATTTGTTGTGTGGGAGCCCTCGGATGAGTAGATACTTGGAAAGAACAGCCCTGTCTCACTGTTGCTAGCTGCTCAGATATTAAAAATAAAGGAATCCTTTCAAAGAAAGAATATTCTCATCACAGAATGCCAGATCATATTTTGTATCTAATCCTCCTGACTCCTGTACAAAAAGCGAACAGAGAGTAAGACAAAGTAAGTACTTTGACAGTGTCTTAGTTAAAACAAGATCTCAGGAAATGACTGCGATAATGAGCAATAGGCTAAAAATTCCAACATATTGCACCAGGTCCTGAGAAATAATGCAAAAGCAAACCACTTTGTTCAGATAATCACCAGTTACATACTCTGCTGGCTGCTTATTAATTGTCTGCATGACACTGGAATTGTTTGACCAAAAGATGAGGCCACTTTTCCTAAGCCATTACTCCTCACCCCACCTCTGCACAATACTGAGGAAGGTTTTGAAGCTGTTACACTGCTCTGATACTGGCCAGGTCTTTGTAAACTGACATCCCCCAAATGGCTCCCTTCCTCCTGACACACTTGTAAACAAGTTTTCTTCTTTTTTAGACATTGGTAGCATTGCTATATAGTGATTGAAAAATTCCAAAAGACAGCCCAAATCTTTGTTTTACTATTTTTTGTAATAGAATGTATGTGGCTTTTGAAGCTCTTCCACTGAGACTCAGTTTGAGAAACCACAAAGCTAGGGATTTTAGAATTTATTTACAGTATGTTGACTTTATTTTTCTTAAATCTAGCTAAATAACTAAAAATATCATAATTAATGCAGGAGCCTATGACTGTCTTTTTCTTCTTCCAAAAGAGTTCCAGATTCACAGGATTCACTCTGAAATACAGATAAATTCAAAGAAGTTTTTAAATTCCCACAAGGGTCACAAAATGTTGGCTACATCCCGTAAATCATTACAAAATGCAGCACCCTTGAATTACAGTTCTTCATTGAAAAAAATAGTAATAAAAAAAAGGAAAGACAAAAGATGATAAAAATAATTCTGGGTCTGACTCCAAGTATGTACATTCCTTCATGATTTTGTCCATTTGAATATAAAACTCTTTCTCTACACTAACTTATTAGGATCTTTCCTTGGGACTGCACCCCAAATGAGTTGGATGTTCTGCTTCAGATTAAGTTAACTAATTATATTACCTTTTATCATTGCCTTCAGGTAACTCCTCATACTTCTAGCTCATGCAAAGGGTGGTAAAACCTTTTATAGTATAATTTATTTGGAACCAGCTACTAAAGGGCACAGCAGCACCTGAAAGAGAACTAATGCCAAAATGTTATTAAAAATTAAAGTCTCACAGGAAACTGGTTTTCCTCTTTATGAACATGCTTGAGAATCCAGGTGGGAAGAATGGACCTAGGCTACCTCACTTCCAACATTTATGGCTGGAAAAGCACAAACACAGGCTATTGTTCATATGGTTTTCTTTCACATTGGTTAATCTAGTTTCTGTTCTCTGTAAGCATGTGGTAGGTCACAGGTGCATGGCCACTGTGGGTTCTTACAGGTGATTTGCCCTTCCCAAGAGCAGGTGCATCTTTAGTCACTTAGAAGGGCCTGAAGGTGTTGTCTCTTTTTTCCAGGGCACCCAGCTCCAGCTGCTGTTTAAAAGCCAGCAGCAGACCCACAGGTCAGCACTGCCTCAGCTCCTCAGCAGACAGGCAAGGGCTCCTCTGCTTCTCTTTCCATGAGGAGCACTGCTCAGTCCCTGGGATCAGGGCACTGCCCTGGCCAAGGGGCTGTGGGAGGTGGGAATTCAGCATCCAGCCCCAGTCCTTGAACCATTGGCACTCCTCTCAAAGGCAGGGTTGTGTTTCTTTGCTTCTTATTCATTTACATAAAGGACAGGGTTTTGAATTGGAAATTTTCTGACTTTTGAACTGGCCAGAGATCTGACAGTTGTGATCCCCACTTAGACAGGAGATCCTACATTAACAATAAGCTATTTTATCAGTTATTTTTCACATTCATATTCAGTTATTTCCTGTGGCTGCCACAGGCCCATGACCTGCACCTTCCCTATTGTAGGGAAAGGACACGCAGGATTTTCTACAATGTCTCTTATACTTTGCATCTTTAAACACAGAACCTGGAAGCAACTCAGTCATTATCTTTAGAGTGTTTTTCAGCTCCTTCTGAAAAAAAAGCAACAATTTGAGATAGTTTTAAAATGAATGGTAAGGTATGGTCTATAGAAATGCTGTGAACCCAGGCCATCAGATGGTAGCAAAGATGTTCTTAACCTCTGACAGTGAAACTCTGACCGTTCCCCACAGCTTTTGGCAAATATACCTTCAAAGACAAACAAACACACGGTGCTCAGGCCAGGAAGGGATGAAGCACCTTACCTTGGAAAATCAGGTCAGATGGTACTCTCTGTGTTTTTCATTATAAAGATATTTTTCTCCTTTAACTTCTATCCTGTGCTTAAAATACCACTAGGATTAAAAATTAGAAGTTGCTGTCCCATAATAGACCGAGTTGACCTCTATATTTCAGTGGTGCTGCTGGGACTGGTGAGCAAATGACATTGGTAGATCTCAGTGCAATTTGGGAGCCTGCATTTTTCATCAGTGTGCTGTTCTACCTGAGCCTCAGCTGTTTACACAAAAACATGCCATGTCTTTAAGCAAGTGCCATACTGCTGCCATCTTCCTTGCCACAGAGTTTTCCCTTCCTTATGTGTGGTCAACTCTAAGGCAAATGCTAATGGAAAGCTGGAGTCTGTTTCTGACTCCTGGTGAAGATCAGGGCTTTCTCAAGCTGATGTCCAATGGAGCAGACTCTTGAAATGATGGCCTTGCAAATCCATCAGGAATTCCCACTTCACAAGGGCCCACCTCCTTGGTTGTGTTAGGTCCCTACCTAGCTGAAAAGGGAAGAGTTTTGATGCTCTGCCTTCCCCACACCCAGAGAGATGCTCAGAGACACCATCAGTCCTTGACAGTTCCCCCACTCCTCCCCACACCAGGAACTCATCCTAGGAAGGTTTCCTAACAGTTCTCTGTCTTTCTCCAGGCCTTGCAGCATTTCACAACACTATTGTCATCCTAGAAGGCAAGAACACATAAGCAGGAGTTTCCTATTTTTTCGTAGCATCTTTGTTTAATTCCCTCTGTGGTCCATTTTAACTCCCTCCTTCCCTCCCAGCCATCCCTTTCTGTGGGGAGTGTCAGACCCCTTGTACCAGTGCCCTCTCCTGCCCCTTCTCTTGTCCCAGAGATTCCACCTCTCTTCTAATGTATTAGCAAAGACCCCTTTTTGGGGTCTCCAGGCTTTCCCTAACAAGCAGAGACAGGGGCAGAGGGCTGAGATGGTCTGCACTGCACTCCACAGCTCTGGAGTCAGCGTGGCTGCCACCCCTTCCCCAGCTCAGAGCGACTCTCTGGGGATAAGTGTGTTTTGGATGTAAGGATGCTTGTGTGTAGCATGAACCACAGAAGGACTACAGGTAGCTCTAAAGGCAGTATGTTAAGATACTTTTCCTGGTGATCCCTCTTATTAAAAAAAAAAAAAAAAATCAAAAAATCAAAAAGCCAAACCTTTTCCTTGTTCCAAAATGCTGTTTCACTAACTCCAAGCGTCAAAAGGATTTTATTCTTAGCCTTCTGTTTCGATCAGTTAATTCCCACCAGGGCTGAGATAAAAATTGTCTGTGGGACACACTGTTCTTTCTTCTTATACACCTAATGTTGCTGTGCTATTTTGGGCTACCATTTAAATAAAAGCCAATTTGACTAAAGAGCAAATATATTCTGTCGAATGACGGCAAAAGGGCAGAGCTTGGGAAAAAGAAACAAGAAAATGCAAGGCATTCATTTTTCCTTTGTACTTTTTAATAAAAGAAATTCTCTTGCAGCTTAAAGTGACACATTAAAAGATGTATGTATCGTGGCTTTTAAAAACACAATTAGATAACACCTTGTCAAATACTTATATTCTTTGTTGACAGCCTTGAGTACAATCACAATAACAGCTCAGCTATTTCAGCATGTTTCTTATTCAGTTGCCATTGGCAGAGTCAGCCATTTTATAAAAATGTTACTGTTTATCACTTTAATCATCAATCTACATCTAGTCAAAACAATAAGTCAGAAGGAGTACTAAATTATACTTGTGCAGCCCTGATGAGTTTGAACTGTTTTGCTGAAATTAACTGCAATAATTATCTATTTTTCTAAAGCTGTTAAGAAGTTCTGGATAAAGAAATAAAAATTGGATCAATGAGGACTTGGCTTTTGCCTTTTTTATAAAAAAGAAACCTTTTTAGTAGGCTGGGAAGAATTTAACACCGAGTCTTGGTTTTCTAAAGGTGAAAGAATAAACACTGGTTTTGTTAATTTTGATTTTTTTTTTTTCTCTGGCATAAGGATCCCAGACAGAGCTGTCAGGTGGCCCCTGCCCCTCTCCCTGCTCAGGGCTGGAGGTGAGGATGCTGTCAGGAGAGCAGCACACACCTGGCACTCAGGTGTTTGCTCTGTCTCCGGGATGGGCTCACTTTGCTTCTAATGTCGGTGCTGCTTTCCAGCGCTGACAGGTGCTCAGTCTGCCGCAGATGGATGGAGATGTCTTTTGTGTACAGATGTATATACAGAAAAATAAATAAATGTGTATTTTTTATCTCCAAAAGTAACAGCAGCTAGCAGGGCTCCCACTTTACAGGTGTGGGAAGGGACCCTGCCCGTGGCACCGCGCTGGCTGCAGGGCTGGGGTCTGAGCTCTGTCCCGCTCAGAAGGAGATGCTGCTGTCCCCTGCAGCCCCCAGGTGTCCCGGGAGGTGTCCGAAGGTGCAGTGTCCTCTCCTCCCTCCCCTGTGTGTGCCTGGCACTGCCTTTGCTCCGTCCAGCGCAGGTCCGCCCTGCCCACCGCAGCCCTCCATTCCCCCGGCTGCCTGCCGAGAAGGTTTCATGGCTGGATATCCTGCGGCACTTTCTGCCCCAACCCTGAGCGTGTTTCGGATTTTTTCAGGACACCTGTGCTGGCCAGGGCTGCTCCAGCTATTCCCTGGCTCCCTGTTGGGGTGCAGAGCAGGCTGGCAGGGCTCACTCCCCCTGCAGAAAATCTCCTGCCCCAGGCAGTGCGCTCATGTCACTTCCATATCACTAAAGCCTTTGCCTTATTTTTACCCTTGTGGTTCTAGTATTTTATTTCTCACCTTTTATCAGTTTGAAGTATTTTGTCTCTTATTTTTTATCTGAATCCAAACTTCTTAGCAAATAACGTTGTGAATCCTGTGAGTGCATTTTATATGTCATGTGTGCCTGTGATCAGTCGGGTTTTTAGACTTATATACCATAGACTATCAATATTACATTTGCTGCTCTAACCAGGAGGTTTTAATAATACAGGTCTAACTTTTTACTCTTTTACAAGACAAGGCAGCAAATTTAGATTCCTTTAATCACATGAAAAATGATGGATATAACTAGGGGATTGAATTTTGGAAACAATGCTAGGACAAAAGAGTTCCTGATGGGATTCTATAAATATTAACAAAGAATATTTGTCTTATCTTTTGCTAGCAACCATTAAGTATTTAACCCTATTCACGGAGCATTTTCTATGTTAAGAAAGCTTTAGCTTTTGTCTCCCCAACAGGCTGTCTGTCTGCTTCTCCAATATGATAGTTCTACTGCTTTGCCATGAAACTTTGATGGCAAATTTAATTTATTTATTGTAATATGAATATATAGTGGTTTACTAAGCAGTTATTTAGAACAATATTTATATGGATCTTTATTAATTTCTTCTAATTACTTACTAAGGCCCTTGTAATAGCTAAGAATCCAAAGCATATGAAGGCCACAGTCAAAACCAATTTATTAAGGTTACTCATGTCCTGTGTGGGGAGCACAGCAGACGTATTTTGGATTCCAAAGGAAAAGAAATAAAGTAGTAAGCTTGAAGTACGTTGCCATCTTTGCATAGGTGTGAAAGTTTCTGGCTCCTGGCAAAAGTTTATCTGCTGTTCTTTGCACCCCGGCTTGCTTTTTCTGCCTAATGTGGAAATGAGAAATACGTCTTGTTTATTTAACTTTTTTTTTTAAGTTCTTTCCCCCGCGTTTGGGTTTTCCTTGCTTTCCTGGCAGCCCAGGTTCCTACTGTCGCAGAATTACCCCAAAGCCTCGGCCTGGCCCCGGGGCGGTGGCCGGGGAAGGTCGGGCTCCATCCCCGGCGCTCCGCGGGGATCGCAGCGGCCCCGGGGGGACCGGGGCACCGCAGCTCCAGCACAGCTCCGGCACAGCTCCGGCACAGCTCCAGCACAGCTCCGGCACAGCTCCGGCACAGCTCCGGCACAGCTCCGGGACAGCTGCAGCACAGCTCCAGCACAGCTCCGGCACAGCTCCTGCACAGCTCCGGCACAGCTCCATCCCCGGGCCGGGGACAGGGACAGAGGAACCACAGCTCCAGCACAGCTCCAGCACAGCTCCAGCACAGCTCCAGCACAGCTCCGGCACAGCTCCGGCACAGCTCCGGCACAGCTCCGGGACAGCTGCAGCACAGCTCCAGCACAGCTCCGGCACAGCTCCTGCACAGCTCCGGCACAGCTCCATCCCCGGGCCGGGGACAGGGACAGAGGAACCACAGCTCCAGCACAGCTCCAGCACAGCTCCAGCACAGCTCCGGCACAGCTCCGGCACAGCTCCGGCACAGCTCCAGCACAGCTCCGGCACAGCTCCGGCACAGCTCCGGCACAGCTCCGGCACAGCTCCAGCAGAGCTCCGGCACAGCTCTGGCACAGCTCCGGCACAGCTCCGGCACAGCTCCAGCAGAGCTCCAGCAGAGCTCCGGCACAGCTCCGGCACAGCTCCGGCACAGCTCCAGCACAGCTCCGGCACAGCTCCAGCACAGCTCCGGCACAGCTCCGGCACAGCTCCGGCACAGCTCCAGCACAGCTCCGGCACAGCTCCGGCACAGCTCCAGCACAGCTCCATCCCCGGGCCGGGGACAGGGACAGGGACAGGGACAGGGACAGGGACAGGGACAGGGACAGGGACAGGGATGTGATGCTGCCCGCCTGCCCTGCGGTGCTGGGCACACCAGAGCTCCCCAGGCCCTGCTCCCCGATGCTCTGCGCTCCAGCAAGCGGCAGCACCCACGGCAGAGAGGGAAAAACAAACACATCCTGTTGGTGGACATGTTTCTGTGCTGAGTGACTCTGAAAAGGAAGCTGAGTTTAATTAAGAACAGGTATTTAAAAGGAAACTGTTAATGCTTTTAGGCTGAAGCTGGAAGGTTTGTTAAATTCCCGTTGTGATTGACTGGAGAGCAGAAGGAGATCTCTTGACTTTCCTGGGTCACAGCTAGGAATGGAGAGGAATCTTTCTTTTGCCTCAGCAAGCTGTGGGAGCTACTTCAATGGCCAAAAATAATTTTGAGTATAACACATCTGCATACAACAGAATAATTCTCATTTCTCTGCTGACCCCCCTCTCTGCAGCTCAGGAAAAGAGAGAACTCATTTAGCTCCTTAAACGTAGGTGTTGTAATCATTAATAAGGAAAGTGCCAATAAAAAAAAATCTGGTGATACTATAATGGGGGAGATAAAACACTGCAAAGAATAATTAGATGCTAGCATCAAAATACTGCATGAAACAAAAACAGTAGGGAGAGAATCAACATTTAAAGCAGTTTTTGAATTTTATCTTTACCTGCACTCCTTAATCTTTTATTTTGTCTTTTGATTTTCCTGCTATGTTCTGTGTTCCTCTTTTGTTTTATTTTCATTTGACTTCATTTTATTACACCTCCTTCCAGCTTTTTCCACCCCCAAGATTTTTTATTTTTTTTTATACTTTTAGCTCTTCCTTTGTTAATGTTGAATGCAAATGCAAGCCTGCTGAAAGATTTTTCAAGAGTCAGGAAAATGTCTTAAATACTAAATAGATAGGATCAAAAAGCTGAGTGGTGGGGTGTGAGTCAAAGCAATTGGAGCCCATCTTGGGTGATGCATGGGACATGGGAGTGCCAATGAGCTGTGCTATTTTTCTGGGCATCTCCTTGCTCTCTGCTGTGAAGAGTCATTGTGGGTAGAGCTGGAGCTGCCCTTCAGGGAGGGAACCATGCACACAGCCAGCCACAGCTGTCCCCAGTCACATATGATGGTGAGAGTTGCTGCTGTTTTAGAGTTTGAACTTCAGCAAAGGATAGGAAGAAACCTGTGTTGGTCTCTCTGAATTCAGATGTATTTTGGGCGTTGGTTGCATTTCCTTTTTGGGTAGGTGTAGCTTTCTAGGGCTCCTCTGCAGAGTGTGAATGTGAGAAGGCAAGGTTTTGGAGTGGAATGACCGAACGAGGTCCTCAGGGTGAAAAAAGGCTGGAGGCAATATTCTGGTGGGGTAGAGGGGAAGCATGCAGGCTGCTCTGTGGTGTCCCAACCAAACACTGAGAGTTATGTATCAGAGCTGGGGCAGACTGTTCTAGAACAAAAACAGAAGACAAGTAGTTGTACAAACTGTATGCAGCTGCTGTAAAACTAGTGCTGGATAGAGCCCCTGTGTCCCTGGAGGGCAGGAGGATGGGCTTACCTGTAGCACCAGGGACTGGTACAGCAAACCCTCCCTTCCTGGGAGTCTCAAAATATCTGTGCTGCTTGGATATGTGGCAGACCAACCTGTTAAATGTGTCTGCCTTCAGTGACAGTCACCAGTTAAAGTGCTTCTGTAATAAAATGGGAAAGGATGAAGAGATTCTGAGCTTCTGGTGTTTGGTCCATCCAGCTCCACATCCTCAGCAAGCAGATAAAAAAGGATCTGTTGCTACAGAATGAATGTGGACGTACATATTTTTATCCAGTTGAAGGATAGGCATTCTGGGTGTTGTGTGCTGGCTCTAGTGCTGAAAATAAAACTCACAGAATAGGGCATAGTACTAATTAGAAACTTAGAATGGAAAAAGATCATCAAATATAGAAACTTCCTGAATATGCTTCTCTACATTCTGAATATGTTGAAACAGAAAAGTGGAGAATTTTGTCTTTGAGGCTTGCATTTTTGCTGTGCAGTTGATAGGAACTAGGCTTTCAGATAAATTAGAGTACTCTTTTGATATGAAAAATCTGCATTCTTTTTTTTGCGTCTGCAGTGATCACCCTTAAGTCTCCAGTTTTTCCACTGGTTCCTTTCCTACTGCTCTTATCAGTCATATTTAAGTGGTATTTATTGGTAGCAGTAAAGGCATTGTGTAACAGCATTGGTCACCCAGGAGTGCTTGGGATTGGATGAATGAGAAGCACAGCGATGCCGCTTGACAAAAGGTGTGGTTTGTTCTGCCCAACATGAAGGTACCTCCTACCCCCGGGGGGATGTGTGACCATGCACTGATGTGATGTAATTTTCCTCACCTGAGACTGACTGACTTTATTTCCAGTCTAGATTAAGCAGGTCTCCATTTTACCCAAGGAAAGATGCTGAAACCATGTGGTTGAGGTGTGTGAATGAGAACATCCCACAGATGTTTTGTGCACCCAGAACTGTGTGAACACTGAGATCCTGAAGAGGAAGTTTGGAGGTGGGGTGGTGTGGGTGGGAGTTAGCCATCAGGGCTCGGATTTGGGGGTGAACCTGTTGGAGGCAATGTGCTGATCTAGCCCAGCTTGGATCTGAAGTTCCCAAAGCTGTGCCAGGACCTGAACATCCCAAAACTCTTAATGCTGAATTAAAGAGTATTTAAATCATACCATCTAGACCTATGTCTGTCTGTAATTAACAAACTCAAAACTTAGGGAATTCATTATACTAATACTATCACCTGTTTCCTGTACTCTATTTTTTTCTGGTGACTGATCTTTTCTCCTGTTTTCATCATGCTTTCCACATCTCCGCTGCACGCCAAATGGAGATCAGTGACATTATTTTTAAATGTGAGCTCCCTATCAAAGTCTGTATTTATTATCTCTGTACAAAAAGCACAGCCGGAGCTTCTAGGGTATTGGAATTCTAAGACTAAAACTGCTAACCCCCCTTGCAGAAGGGCTAACTCAGTTTCCTGCTTTTCCAAAGTGCCAAGCAGCTATCAACACATTAAATTGTTGTGTTTCTAGAGCATCAGGAAACTCAGATTTGTTTAATGTTTTTTCTGGAAGTAGTTGCCTTTTGGATTATTTACTTTCCTAGCAAGTACTTATGCCACAGTGCAAACTTCTGTTGAGGAGCCTCTGCGTGCTTCAGATTAGAGATTTAATGAGACCACCAATTCAGTCAATCTGAAGCCAGAACATATTATCTACTGCATAAATCACAATAAAATGTGTTTTTTCACATTGGCAGTGAGGCCTTATTTTTATGCTGGGTATTAGGCTGTACACTGTAGATCTTAGGGATGATCCTGGCATAAAAGGTAAAAGAAAAATGCCCTTTGAAATTCCCTGTCCAGCTCTGACAGAGCTCCCCATGCCACAGGACTGAGCGAGAACCTGCAGGTGGCAAGGGCAGCTCTGTGCCAGTTTGCCTTTTTGGTAAAAGGTTTTGGAACTCCAGTGCTGGATTGCCAGTCAAGCTCTGTCCAGTGCTCCTTACCAGCAGATTTTGGCATGGCTTGCTCGGTGGTGTAGCACAGGTTGAAGGCAGCAGTGGGGCTGGCTGGCAGAGGGATGGCTGCCTCACCTGTGGGAGGATGAGAGGTGCCCACTCTGCTCACAGCACAGAGAGGATCAAACACGGTGCCTTGCAGTTATCCCACTGCTTTCAAAATGGACCTTTGTGTTTTATGTGTACATACATTTCTAAAACATGTGGTCCTTCATTTTTCCACCTTTTCTTCTCCCTTTGGGTTGTGATTTAAAATTGCACTAAATCTGTGTTGGTATAGTTTCCTTTCATTTACACCAAAAATAGCATTTTATCAATGTCAGCTGATTTCTTTTTTTAATTGAGCTGAAGTTCACAGAGTGTGACAGGGACGTTGCCAGGTAGTATATATTTCACGTTACAATTTACATTCGGAACTCCTTGCTGTGAAGCACCACTGTCATCTATTACATGTGAAGTGGAGGATGCTGTTTGCCTTCTGAGTAGTAAATAACGCTCCATATCCTTCCACACTTCCCCTTGCCCCTGTGGAGGACATGGGGAGGCTGCAGGAACGTTTGTGCTGTTTCTCATTAAAGGGAGGGAGCAGGGTAGTGGCTTGGTTGGGGTGAGGTGTTCCAAGCTGGGCTGTGCACCCTCTCTGCTCCTGATGGGGAACAGGTGTGGAACAAATCCACCACAGAGCCACAGGAACCCCCGTTACAAATTTCAAGCTCATAAAATGTCAGCTCAGGGGCTTGTCTGGGACATCACCCTGGCTGTCTGTTCACCTTACAGGCAGTTTTTACATTTATTTATTTCAGTCAGCCACCTGATCTTGAGTGGAGTTGTAGGGCAAAAATAAAGTGAAATATTTTTGTAAGATGTTTTGTAAGATGGAAGTTTTGCTGCTGTTCATGTGTACCATGCCATCTTTGGGAAGCACTGCTATAAGCTCTGGAGACAGCTGACAATGTGCATTTAAGGGATGTCCCCCAGCCTCTGCCCCCACCAGCCTGCTATTAACTCGGGTAAAATGTATATGACCAGAGAATAAGCATGGAGCATGGATGAGTAGGAGAGAGGGAGGACCTTGGGGCCAGGCAGTTTACAAACAGGCATCACAGCCACTCTGTCCTTTGCCCCCTCTTACATTTCTTATTACAGTACATTAAAACCCTTTGCTCTGTCAAATTGACAAAGGCAGCTATAAAAGGGGTCCTTTCTAATACACAGTAATATAAACTATGTTTGTACACTTACCACATAATCCCTAATTACTTCCATACTTTTATGTGTGGAGAGCTTTGACGCTTGCATTGCTGGATACTTAGTGAATGAAATAAAAATCAGAAATTATTTCTGTTTAAGTATGGGGTGGTATGTGAATTAGCTTCTAGGCTGGCGACAGAGCTCACATTTCAGAATAAATATACTAAGTGTCATTGATACCCTAAGTGTCAGATAAAAAACTATGACACCAACAAAACTCTCATATGACCCTGACATTCCTCCAGTACTTAAAGTAATTACCATACTATTTAATAACAATGTTTATAAAATTGCTTTTTGATTGGCTATCTTCTATGTCATACCTATGTCAATAATTCCCAGTGAATGCCTGCATGTGGCTTTTAACCCTTCTTTACAAATAATCTCCATTTCCTAATAGCAAGAAGATTCTTTAGACAGTTGGTAATGGAATCCTCCCATGAAGACTGCATCACTCACTTTTTGGTTTGCCTGCATGGTAGAGGGCACAGTTTCCCCTCTACTCCAAAGGGCTGCACAACTGCCTCCATCTCAGTCCACACAGGAATCCCTGAAATGTGAAAAAGATTGATCTTGTAATAACTTTCAGGAACTCTCTCTGTCTAATAATCAATGCAGTCATGTGAAAGTGACCTGAAATTTTTCACGTTTTCTCTGTTTATCTTTGACCACAGTAGGTTGTCACACTTTGGGCATTATAGGGGGATTTTTTTTGTGTTTTTTCTTTCCCTTTCTATTTCTGCTTTCTAAAGATGAGAGAGACCTAAGTGAGGCAGGGTGAACACAGCCTTAAAGCTGTGGTGACATGGAGATAATAATGAGGTGTCCATGCTGTCTAGAGCTGTGAAGCTTCCCAACAGTATTATCCTAACAGGGCTTAAAAGTTCTCAAAGTGTCTCCTGGACATTGCTTGTTCACCTGAGTTTAGAGTGGTTCCATTATCAGAAACAGTGTCCACCAAATGCAGTGCAGTTGATGCACTCATCTTTGATTCTTGGTTTCTGAACAGACAAGTGGAAAAAGGTAGATGTGTCTAAAAGGTTATGGAGTGCCCACTAGCAGCTCTGCACCTCAGCTGCTTGCAGATGTCTGCTAGAATTCACCTTCCCAAACACCGTAAGATCAAAATTACACCAGCTGTGATCTTGTTCACACTGTTTGTTTCCATAAAGCCATTGAAAACCACATAGAATTCTCAGCACCTGACCATCTCTTTTCTGCCCTGGAAAACTTAAGGATTATCACTCCTATAATGCTTTTCAGAGAGAGACAGCTGTGTTAGCAGTGTGTGTATGTCAGGGCCTGTTTTGTGATTTGACCACATGTCAGAGATGTCAAGATGGTCAGAGATCCTGGTAAAACTTATGGCTGTACCTGGCCTGCAGCTGTGCAAACCTAGAGATTTTCTGCTGGTAGGGAAATCTGAGGCAGATGAAAGGCTGACTGAAGGTATATCTAAGGTGGATGTCTTTGATCCCATGGAGGCCTGGCACCAGCAGAGAAGTATTCTGTCAGGTCAGGAGAATCTGCCTTATTTTAATGGCTGACCCTACTGGATGCTAAATACCAGAAGCATCTCACTCCTTGGGAGCGTGTGCTCTCTAAAAAGCTTCACAAAATTTTGTGCACGTGCTGTGTGTGACAAAATCTGTGGATAATATCAGACATGCCAGAGAAAGACACTCCACTTCTCTCCTTTCAACTGAAATATATCCAGGTGTCGATAAGGATTGTAGCCTTAAAGCCGGTGTAGAAGAAGCTTGGGAGATCAAAGTTTGGTGCGTGCATGGTAATGTTTCGAGAGCGGTATTTTTAGTAACCATCCCCCAGCACTTGGAAGGGAAGGCAGGCTGTGCTGCACATGTAGACATGGTGAGGAGAACTTTGTTTTCCATGTAAGAGTCTCCTAAGTGCATGCTGAAAGATGAGGAATATCAAGAATAGCAGAGTGGTAGCGCATGAAGAGAGAAGAAGCAAGCAAGCCAACGTCAAAAGAAGATAGGCCAAGTTTTAGCTCTTTACTTGCTTCAGTGTGCAACCTTGACCTCCTGCTAATAGATTTTATTTCTGGAATATGCATGTGCTTGCAGATTTGCTCCAAAACATGATGGGTCTCATGATTCACACCGACTCTGTTTACATTTCCCAGTAGATATGTTTTGTTTGTTCATACGGGCAAGTACTTCTGATCCTCTTCTGGAAATTGGAGTAGTTGATGAAGCTTTTTCCTCTTCTCAGTTAACTGTTCCCCTAGATTGTCTCCTATTAATATGCCATGATGTGTTGATGTAAAACACTTTAATATTTCCATATGTAATAAAAGGTCAGGGATAGTATTCTTTCATTACCAAGAGTCATATATCAAGTACATCACAGGAAATTCTATGCTTTAGCAAAATAGGAAGGCAAATATATTGATTACAGGTTATCTGTCAAATTAGCTTGAACCCTTTGTTCAGAGAATTAGTTTTTTCCATTTGAGAATCTACAGTAGCTCGATTCAACATCTTTTGTGTATATTTTGTGAGGAGGGGAGGGTTGTGATGCTGAGATTTTACTGAACTGGCTGCTTTCCTTCCTCTGCCTTGACAATTACTGAAAGATGAAGGTCTCTTTCCCTCCCCCAACTGAAGTGCTTTCCCTTCTCCCAGCACTTAAGAATTCTGTGTTAAAAACCATCATTCCCTGCTGCTTTCCTTCTCCTGCACAGCTCTGACTTTCCACACAAAGCAAGCAAGACCCACTTGATACCAAACATTAGTCCCCATCGTGCTGTAGCCAGTAACTTCCTTTTGCAACTTATTTATAAGATTTCTGAAAAGTTACAATTATCTCTGTATCTATCACTCAATCATCAAACAGGCTGAAGTTTCAGAAATCCAGCAACCTCTGCAAGAGGAGGATGCTACAGCTGTGACATAATTACATTATCAACTTAATTAAGGAAGTGAGTGAAATGAAAGAGAAAACAAAACAGCCGAAGAGAAGGCTAGAGGTGGGAAGGAAAGGTGGGATGGGTAGCATGCAGAGGATGTGTTAAATTTAGCTCTAAGTGGTTTAAAAAAGGCTCTAATGTATCATAAAAATCCCTGGGTTTTCATCCTGTGCTCCTGGCTTTCTGAGCAGCTGCTGGGAGGGCAGGGGCTGGGGTGGGATGAGGGGACCCCCAGAAGGTGCTGCTGCCATGAACCCCCTCAGCCTCCAGGGCCACAGCCACTGGAACCAGGCAAACCACACAAAGAATGTGCCACTTCAATGTGTTCACTTGTCAGGCCTTGGGCAAATCTGGTTTTGCAGAATAAAGGCTCAGCCCTGTTATCCTCATGAGCTGAAACCCCCCATTAACTTCTGTAGGAGTTTTGGGCACATGAGAGCTGAAGGTTCAAGCTCCTAATCTGATTATTCTCACACAAATATATTAATTGTAGAAAACCAACAATGCTTTTCCTAGACAGGATAACAAAAGCAGATCACTGCTCAAAGTATGTCCTTTTTCTTCTGCTTTCAAATCCCATGTACTTTTCAGTATCAAAAAGGAGGAGAAAAAAAGTCCTCAAATCCTTTATTTGATTTCAGTGTACAACTATGCTCAGTTTAAATGTCACCCATACACAGAACAGTGGTTGCACCAGAGCAATCATGGCAAGATGTCTAAAGGGGTGTCAGCAAATTGGACAGGGTATAATTTTAGTCAATGTGTTCTTGTCTTATTTTAGTTCAACATCATTTCCCAGTTGCAATTCTTTTGAGTGACACATGGAATGCAAAACAACATAAAAGGTCTGCCCTGAGGCAGATATGTGTCCATGTAGGACTTTAATTATTCTTTTTGAATAATGTGTAATATGCAAGCCCAATTTCTTGCATAAAAGTCTGATGAAAAAACTGTTATCACCTGTATAAGTGTTTTTTTTTATTATAGACCTCATATTTTTAGAAGCACTGAATTTGGAAAAGGTCCTTATTAGTCCAAGTACTCTGGATTTTTCTGGCAACAATTGGGAGAGAAAGGAATTACTCCAGTGGTGTTTTGCAATGACACAATTTTCTTTTTTCTTTTTTTTTTTCAAAAAAGACATTATTTTGTTCATTCAACTGCTCTGTGCTTGTATAGCACTTCCATCACAGGTATAGAGTGCTATAGCCACAAGATTTTATATGAATTTATTCTTTTACTCTGTTGCCTAACACCTGTAAGCTGATCCTGCTCTTATTTACATCACTTTTATACCAGAGTGGCTCCAATAGCTTCATGGAAGCGAGTTCTGAGCAAAATCAGAGTCAGATCTTTTCCTTCTAAGAACTAATATTAAACTGGCTGTTTAGGTAGCACTTGGTGTATCATTTTAGATTAGCTGATAAAAAATAATGAAAAAGATGTGTGAATGGAAATGTAGATCGTAATGATGAAATATGCTTTTAATATTTTTTTTTAAAAAAAAAGAGCCAACGTGAAAGCAAATTAAGGGCATTGCTGCAGTTTTGCTACAGACTGTGGATCTGATTCCTGAACTCTGTGAGCAGCTTTTGACATGTGACAGGAAATTTCCTCCTGGTCCTTAGGGAAGGGTGTATTGGATGGTCAGTAAAAATCGAGGTGTGCCCATATCTGCAGGAAGGAGAAGGCATGAGGATTTGGGACTGTTGGGTTATGGACAACTGATAAAGATGAAATTTGACCACAGAGTCTTCTATCTCCTCTGATAACTGCTTTCTCAAAGCTCCTTCCAGATTTCTTTTTCTAAATTAAATAAATAAATATGCAAACCTAAGTATTTAGATAGTAAAATGCAAAAAGAAAAAAAATCTGACGACACTTTTGGCTGAAATCACAGGAATTGAAGGAGAAGGAAGGAGTTTCTGGGTGCACCATTTTTGCTGCAGGTTGAGCATTAAATAAGAACTTTTGTACAGCTAAAAATGTGACAGTGGAGCTTGCTGGGTTTGGCTCAGCACAGCCCCACAAAGTTTGGTTTCCCCTCGTGTGCTGCCGTCTCCCCCTTGGAGTAATCTTCTTGTTTATTTGGTCACTGCATGGCTCTGTTTTTGGAGGGTTATTTTGGTTAGCATAAACTATTTGAAGACTGTTTGGAGAAAAGCACTAACCCATCCTGAAATCAGTGGGATAAAAAGCTCTTTGTTTATAACTGTTACTAGTTTAATCATTTAGATGAGACGAACTTGCACTTCTATCCCTGAGTGTGCTCTGATTTCCCTGCAAACATGTGTTGTGGGATTTGCATTGTCTGCAGTGGGAGCCGCACAGAGGGGAAGGAAATATTTTCCCCATCTTTTTTTTTTTTTTTTTTTATTATTATTATTATTATACTTTATTCCCTCAATTTACCCCATAAAAAAGCACATAAGTAGAGGAGCTGCTGGATTTTAACGATGAAAAAAATATATCAAATTATCCCGCTGCATAAGAAAAGGTATGGAAGAGAAACCCAGAAAGCAGCAGCTGGATCAGGTTTCATTCAGATGATCTAAAGCAGCGTTGTTGCAGCAAGTTGAATTTTCTCCCCAAGTGTCTGGTCCCTCTGATGTCCGGGAGGCTCTGCTGGCCGGGAGCCCGCTGGCTGGCAGTGACCTTGTGCTAACTGTCTGTCAAACACGGGCACACACAATTCAGTGGGATGAAAAAAATACACATTTGGTGCCTTTCTTTAGAAACCTAATAGACAGCTTCGCTTTCACACCTCCTAATAGCCTTTTTTAAAAATAGTTTCTCTAGCAGGATGCTTTTTTAGCGCTTGGAGATTTACATGTCTACCGTTTCCAGAATTTATTAGGATTCCTTGCGTATTGTATATGTTTTTTGATCTTAAATTTCCTGATGCCACACTGTGACGCTGCCAGTTTAGCAGCTCCAGCTGTTGTGAGTCATGAGGGTAGGCTGTGGTGGTGACTGGATCATAGAGAAAGGGAAATTTGTCAAGTCCAAGCATTAACCCTTCCGAGCCAGCTCTTAAGCTCTACCTGTTTGCAAAAATAGCAGCCACACTGTCCTTTTCCAGAAGGCAGTGCTGGCCTCACGTCCCACGGTTTGCCAGTCTCAGGTGGGCTCTTGTGCTGGCAGTGGAGGTGGCTCCAGGCAGTGGTTCCTCAGGAAGGTCCATGTGCTTCATGGGCTGGATTTGGTTTTGCCAGTTCCCCTGCAGCTGCGTAGGGAAAGGGCAGAGCAACTTCTCCCACTGCAGCCCCCAGGCCTTCAAATTCCTCCTGCCTTTCAGGAAAGGAGTGTCTTTTTTACAGGATCCCACTGTTATTCATTGGAAAGACGGGAACAATTTTAAGCTTCCAGGTCTGTATAAGCTCTATTGAGAGTGGAAATTAGTTGAGGCTCCCTGTGGCGTATGTGACTATGGAAGCTACAATGCTCATTTGTCCTGCTGAGCAGTTCTTGTATGTGCTTTACTGGCTGCAGAAGTTGTGTTTTTTTTATTTTTAGGGTTTTTTTTTAGGATTGCAAAGATCTCCAGTGGAGAGCGATGTGTCAGAACTGAGAGTTCAAGCTAACCCTCAGTCATGTGGCGTAGACTTCCAGAGTTAGGTTGGGAAGGTTTAGATGTACGCTGAGTTAATGCAGTTGCGAATAAATTAACTATCTGTTGCAGCCAAGAATCATGAGTCTGCATTCCCAGTGCCTTGCAATGGAGAGGGGGGGAGAAAATGGAAAAAGGGTTTGGGGGGGGGGCAGGGAATTAAAAATTAGGCACATGAAGACATACCTCTTTCTTTTAAAACTGGACTAATGGTGCTTTGTCTCTTTGACTGAAGACAGGATAAGCCAGAACAGATTTTAATTTCTCATCCATGTCAGTGGATCTGGGCTGGTGAGGGAGCCCTGCCTGTGCACCTGGGCACTGACCCACTGACCACCTTCCCTGGCCCCAGAGGATGTTCTGGCTCTGCCTGAGCAGAAGGACTCCACCAGGAGCCACCAGCCTACAGCCAGGTCCTGCTGCCATCACAGGGATGAACTTGATTTCTAAAATCTGCCTCCAAACTGTGGGCACAGCCCTGCATGAAGCTGGGGTGCCAGGGGGCTCCCTGTGGGCTACAGGCTGGCAGAACAAAGCCCTGAATTTTCACTTCCTATTGAATGTCAGTAGAGTGTCGTTTAAAGCCTCAAACCAGCCAAAAGCTCTCACACCCTCACCCTCTTCACCACCCTGGATACAGAAATAGTCAGATCTTTTTGTTCATGATTAACTGACTCATGCTTGGAAATCATCAATTTAAAACCCATTTCAGGCAAAGTTACTGGAATGTTCTTTGCATGGACATATCAGGATATTTAAATTTAAAAAGTCTCCAGTAGGTGCTGAAAATATCCTTAATAATTTTCCGAAGATGTAGTAAATTTGGTGCTAATTACTGTTATTTGCATCCCCCTCCCCCTCCAGAAAGGGTCTCTGAGAAGTCGAAAGAAATTTGGATACATAATGTGCACTGACAGCTCCTACAGTGTGATGGGGAGGGACAATTTGAGACTGTCACAGGGCTATGCTCAGCTTCATAGAGATGGGATTTCTCTACATGCTAAAGTATGAGGAAGGCTAAATAACTCACAGGTGTCAACGGCACCAAAGAATTATGTGTGTCTGACCTATGAGAGAATAAATCTCATTTCCTGCTTAAATCCATGAGACATCCCTTTAAGTGTAATAAAAATGTAACATTCCCCCCCCCCATTATCTTTTACAATTTTCTCAAATTTATAAAACCAAGATTTTCCAATTTTTAATTTTTTTTTTTTTTTTTACTGGTAGATTGTGCTCTTTAGTATCATTTTACATAATTTAATACAATTTGTTCCATCCATTGGTTTTCATGGAGATACAAGCTGTTCGTTTGTGAGAAAGCTGGCATAGGCACGAACGTTGGCAAAGAGTCACCTCCAGGAGTTTATTCAGATTTCAAAGTTGCGTGGGGGCACCGGCCATTTTGAAGGAGATAAATGTTAAGGTGGCTTCTTTCTTTATTTTCAATAATATTTATTTGATATTTTTATTTTTAACGTAGGGTTGACAGCCTGTCCCTCCCCACCCCCCCCCCCCTCCTTCCTCAGTCCTTGGCAAAGTGAGTCATTGTTATTTTGTCAGCTGAATCGTGGTCACAGAAAATAATCTAAGCTTAAAAGAGCGGCTTTCTCTGAAACGTGTGTTATTGAATGAAAAGAACACAGGTGTTTCTTAATTATTTGTGCAGGAGGAAAAAGTGGTGCTGAGCGGATGAGCTGTAATGATTAACACACTGAGGAGGAGAGGCCGCAGCCAGTGAGATTCTCCTTTCCTGCCTCCGTGCCACCCTCTCTACCTCCTCCTGTGTGGGGAGGCAGAGGGCACTGCCCCCCAAAAAGGGGCCTGCTTGGCTGTCAAATGTCAAATAAAGCATCCCCGTGGCTGGGATGGGGTAAGGAATTTAGTGAACCCTCTCTGTGTTCATATTTGTGATAGAGAGGGTGGCAGTTCCCGCTGTGAGCCTTCTCAGAGAGGGTTGGTACATCCCTGCCTGGAGACACCAAACCTCTTGATCATGGTTTGCCACCCCCAGGAAGATGAAAGGTGGGGCTTTTGGGCTCAGCAGTCATGAAGGCAATGTGCCACCACCTTACATCACTCCTAACCTCAGCTCTGTGCTTCCACTGCAGCATGTTGGTTATTTTAAACAGCAATAACCAGTCAAACTCATTTTCCTGGTGTAGATGCAGGTTTGTGGAGGCTGGCAGCATGAATATGAAGCTGTATTTCTGAATGAGGACCTGAGCCCACTGCCTTGCAGGTCCATGGGGGTTGTAGCAGCTGGATGCTGTATTTGGGTGCTTGGTGGCATGTTTCTACCTTGGCCATATGTTTCTGTAGTGCTCAGGTGTGCAAGAACCATTTTGATGGTTGGTGGTGCCTTCAGAGAGCTTTGCCCTCCATCCTGTGTGCTCCTCAGAAATACCGGGGAGGAATTATTGAGAATAAAATACTAAACCAAAAGGACACAGGGCAGTGGAGCTGGCAGGGTGCAGTGATCAGAGTGGGAGGTTAGCCAAGATGCTCAGCTGAAGCCACCTCCTCCTGAGAAATGTGATGAACACAGATTTTTAATGATTTCAGGTCACTGGTTACCCACAGTTTACACCAGCACCGCAGCCCTGTCCCTCACTGTGCCCGTGGGGACATCAGGGCAGGAAGGCTTGTGGCTGTCTTTGGAGGGGCCCTGTCCCCTCTTCCAACCACAATCTTGTTTTGACAGTGCCAGATCAGAAGGTCCTGAGGCAGGATCAGGCATCCCATTACACAAATGCTGCTCAAATCATTGAGGGGAATTACTCAGCTGAAATTTGTCTGGTTACTCATCAGGGTGAGGTAGAGTCAAATTCTCAAATTTGTGCTCTGCTGTGTGAAGCTGAAATGTCGTTTCTCCAAACCTTGCCACTGAACAGAATGAGCTTTTTGATTTTTCCTTTAAAATGCTGCTCTTTTTATTTTTTTTATTTTTTTTTAATTTATTTAGCAAGCTCTGGCACTTCTGACTGTTGTAGGGAAGCATTCCTACAAGTGTCAGTCCCAGCCCCAGAGAAAGAGCCTATATTGATTCCCACATGTACTAACTGGTACATCAGTGCAAATCCTCCGATGGAGGAACTCCTCCGAGGTGGAACACCCCAAGAATATCTTGTATTTAAATAGCAGCTCCCTGCTCTGCATGGTGGTAATATAATATATATATCATATTTCCCCTCTCTCCTGAACCCCATTTCAATGAGTCTTGCTGCTGATATTGAACCACCAGCCTGATGCTGGGACTCACCTCCCAAATCTGGTGCAGAGTATGCTATGTCTCAGTGGCTCTGTTGATCTGATACCTTGTGCAGGCAGGGTAGTTTTCTTTTTTTTCTGTTTCCTGGTTTTGGTGCTTTTTGTAACCCTATCAAAGCAACCATGAGCCTTGTTCTCTCCTCTCCCTGGCCATCTGCTTGAAGCATCTGGTAATCAGGTGCAAGCCCCCACATCCAGAGCATTCATGCTTAAATTTGCAGCTACCTTGCCACCCACATTGGCTTTTGTTATACTGCCAAGATGTACCTCTTTGTGTACTCGATATGAGAGAGGCTTAAATTCCACCATCAGCCTACTGAAATTGTGATGGGCCAGGGTGACATTATCACCTTTGAACATAGATATGTATCAGCCTGCTCCCATTTTTCTCTGCTAGAGTCTCCAGCTAATCTGTGCTCCAATTGCTCATCATACCCAAGCCATGTGTGTGCTGCAGAGGTACAGCTCCGAGTTGCAAATAATTTCTCAAAGAAATATCTCAGTCTAAAACATGATGATGTTTAATGTGCACTTGTCATTTCTGGGATTCTTCTTATATCCCTTTTTCCATCTGAGTAATCTCTGTGTATGTGTCTCCATATAAGAGACAAATAGAGTCATTGTTCTGCTCCATATTTTAATTCCATATCTGTATTTTAGGGACATTGCTGCCTTCCCAACAGACTGACTAAGTATTACAAACTGCCAAATTTAGGCTTTTGGAAGTGGCTGCTACTGAAATTGCCCATTGAATTTAAGAGCAGACAAATAATTTCGTCAAAAACACAAAAGCCAATGACCTTGAGCACTATCCCCTGTCCCTTACAAAAGGATCCCTAAAGAAGAAAAGCCTCACTGCTGATGATTTGTGTTTCTGCAGCCCCAGATTAGAAAAGAGAAAAACATCTTGAGTTCTGATTTTCCACTGCATCAAAATTTTCATGTGTGCACGATCAGTTAGAGTAGAAAAATCAAACTGAAGCACCTGGTTGTGGAAGGACATGGAGACGTAAGGTATTTTCTATCTCCTGTGCTTGGATGGAAAGAGTGCCCATCTGTTTGAGTAGGACTGTTTTAATAACACAATAAGAGTTGCAGACAAAAGCCCCAGGGTGAGGTGGTCCCTGGGCTTGCAGCTGCCCCACCTGGTGCTGGGCTTGGAGAGCCTCTGTTCCCCTGGGCGCATCTTGCCAGCCCTCCCAGCACCTCCCGGGGGAGCTCAGCTGCTCCTGACCTCTGAAAATCACCTGTGCCAGGAGTGAGACACGTCTTGGAACATCCTCAGTGCCGCCTGCCCAGCCCAAACTCGGACTTGCTCCCCACCACAGCCACACCAGCAGTGGGGGCACTTCCTAAAATTTGGTGGTGCTCGTTTCAGTGAGTATCACACAGCCTTGGTTTGCTGTGTCAGCTAATGAGAAATACAGTCAGGAGAATGGTAGCAAAGAGATACAATTCCAGAATGATTCTATAAATCAATCTTAGAAGTATTTTCCTGAAGCTGAGACCAGATTCACATGGGGAAGGGTGATGGTAAAACACCAACTAAAAGCAGCAGCTCTCAGTACCTATTGCAATTAATGCCATTCTTGTGTTCTTGGTATACACATCAATATTTTTTTTCTTCCTAGACTGCTTATTCACTGTTGGCATCTTCTATTACACCTTTTTTTAATGTGATATTAAAACAAAAAAGCAACCATAGAAATAGCTATAATGCCACCTTTATTTTTTAATAAAGTTTAAAATTGATTAAGAAACAGCCTTTATTGACGTAATTGTTTAGGAAGTTATAAAGTATTTTATTTAAGGGGATTGTTTTTCAGCATTTGAAAAGAAAGTTAAAAGGTGAAGAAGAAACCTGCAGCATGTTTGTTTAAAACCTGCAGTATTTCACCAACTCCTTAGAATTATTTCAAAGATAATAAATCTGTGATTGTTATTTTTTGAATCTGTTTGGTCAAGGTTTTTTCAGGCTTTTCTCATTATGTGACTATTCCCTGACCCTCACAAATATGAACTCCAAGCAGATATTTGTACATATGAGCAGGACACATTGCATCCACGTGTGATCCCTCAAGTTTGGCACGGTGTGGTCACACGTTCTACAGTCTGTAAGCACCTGCCCTTACAGATCCCAGATATTGCTCTGTGTGGTTTTCACAGGCTATGAGAAAAGACAGTAAATGCATTAAATATGGCTTCACAGAATTTTTCCACAGAAAGTGCTTGAAAACCTTTATAGGTTTTTGCAAAAGCCAGAAATAAATCCAGAGGGAATTTTCCACAAATGGGTAAAAAAGAGGAGTGTTTAGAAGAGGCCTTATTGGCTTGAGTCATGAAGCTGGCTCTCTCTGAGTGCTGTGCTGTAAGTTTAGTGGGAAAAGTTTGACAGCAATTTAATTTTCATTGACAAATACTGTCATAATATTGAGGGAAACTGTATCAACAGTAGTGGTCGATGCTCAACCAGTCATATGGACTGGACGAGCTTACCATATGCTTAACTACAAACTTCTCTTGGAAAGCTCCTTTAGAACACTTGACAAGCTTAAGATACTAGTCAGTAATGAGCTTGAACAGAACATGTGAAGTTTTACATTTTGTACAGAAAATGGATTAGTGTTGATGTGTTTCCTGTACAGAAGAGATTTGTATGCTGGTATCTGTGCAGCTACAATGCCTGTGTGCATTTCCATAGCCTGAGGTTCACCCAGTCAAAGGAAATTTAAAAGTGAAAATGAAAAAAAAAAAAAGAAAAAAAAAAGGAAAACCAAACATAATTTATTTCTTCTGCACAGCATTAAGGTGAGAATCTTTTCATTTATGTTACACATAGAGTGTTTGAATTTGCAGTTTCTGGTAGTAATGGGAATGCCAAAAACCACAAACCGAGGCAACCCCCCATATTAGCATGATAATTATTACAGCAGGTGATAGGTCCAGGCTTTCATTAATGTGCAGTATTACTACCTTCTCCTTGCAATGAACCTTTTAGTCTGATCACTGCCTTTAGCATTTTTGACTGTGATTTCTGTCTATAATTTCACACAGCCTCTGAGTATCTGAGCTGGTGTCTACTTCCCTGATGACAGGATCAAATCAGATATCCAAAGATGCAAATGCTTTGTCTTGCATCTCAATGTATTTTGTTTTGTTGCTTTTGGGTGGGTTTTTTGGGGGGAGCAGGTTCTGATTGTATGCAAAATTAAGGAGTCTTGGTCTAAATGTGTCCTGTTTTCCCCCTCATTCACTTGGCACATGGATTTTGGCTCCTGTGCATTTTGTCTTTTTTTATTTTTTTTTCTCTAATGCATTTTTTCACTCTCATAGACAATATATATGTGTATGTATATAAATATGCTTATGTGTGTTTAATGTATTTTTGACTGTGGCCAAATACTGTGCCAGGTTAGAGACTCAGTTAGATAATTCAAACAGAAGTCTGACCTGATTCTGTCTTAATTTGCTATGTTTTGTTATCATTGAGCCATTTGTAATTTAGTTACATGTAGAGTAGTTCAGTGATGAGCAAGTTTTAACAATATGGAAGGCATAATGTATGCTTACATGAAAAGCATATACAGCCTTTCATTGCACTTTGTACTTGGGAATCATTCTCTTTTTTTTCAGTTTTGCTGTGCTTTCCTCCCTGAAAAGTAGCTCTCCTCATTAGAAAGAATTAAAAAAATAGCTTTAAAAGTATGAACAGAAAATAGCAGTTTCTATGCACAGTTCAGCTGTGGCATATTTTCTTAGGGTAAATATTTTGGAAACTGCTTTAATTTCCACAGTTTGCTGTTTTAAAGATATTCTTGTAGAGCAAAGGTAGAATTGAGCCTGACTTGTATCCTGCTGTCCCTCTGCAAAGCACACGTGACTCCTGAAATGGCACTTTCAGAGTGGGGAATCAAGCTCAGGTTTTTTTGTTGGCATATTGGTCAAACTTCCTGACATCAAGAATAGTAACTGCCCTTTATTTTCCAAGCAAAGGGAATGGATGATCCCCTCAATTCTATCATCATTGTTTTCACCCCTCTATTTCACTATTAAATTTTATTCCTTGTTTGAAACCAGGATTTAGACTGCTTGGCCTCGAATTAGCTGGGTCTAGATGGTACCATCTGCTGAATGCTCAACAGCTATTAAGATTCTTAGATTTTTAGCGTGTTTTTTTAATGGAGTCATCTGACAAAGAAAAGAAAGCAAAAACTGTGTCCAGCATTATTTATTTTATCAGCTTGGCAAATGAAGTATATTGGCATGAGTGCATTCCTTGTAGTAAGTGCCTGAGAGTGCAAGTGTAAAGATGGCTCTGAAGCTTGCCATGAGACCCTGTTTTACTAACAAACACGCAAACCCACCTGCCATGGGCTGGAAATGTTAAAAATTCATAACTTGGCGTGAGATGGCCAAACCAGGAGCTGTTGTAATGGTGTTGGCCATGGTCTTCTGGCGTGGCACATCACTTGTCTGGTTTATCTCAGAAATACTCATTATCTCTCAGTATTGCATCCCTTACCTTTACCAGACCACTATTTTAAGAGTAAAGAGGCAAAACCTCTCTAAAGAAATGAGATTGCTGCAGGTGCCTGTGGGTGCCCAGCCCTGCTGCTGCCCATCGGGTCCCTGCCCTCGGCACCCACCCTGCCTGAGCCAAACCTCAGCCCCCACACTGCAGCCTCGCCTTACTGACACCTCCCATTTCCTTCAACACTACCCCAATCAACAATGTGCACAGAAGAAAAATCCCCACTATTTTCCTTTGTCCGCCTCTAATGCTGGAGCAGTTTTTCCAAAGAAACCCGCAGGACCTTGCTCTACAATGCTGCCAACCTGGTGTGTCACCACCAGGTTTTTATTCATCCTGCAAGAAGAGAAGCATTTATCAGCTGGTTTTGAAGCCTCATTTTGCATTTAAAAGTGCAATAATTGGACCAAAGACAATGCTGTTATATGCTTTAAAAAAAAACCCCAAACAACCAAGTGAAGATGATCTTACGTGGGGGGCGAAGTGACTGTGGGAATTTGCTTTTAGATGGAACCAGTCCAAACACTATCGTCGTGATCTGGGCTGTTTTGGGTGCTTTTCAAGCATTTATTTGCATTGATATGATCAAACACCCCGTTCAGAATGGCTGCTTTAAACTCAACAAAACGAACACAGGGATTCACCCAGGGCGAATCCAAAATTGTGTCTGGAGCTTTGTGCCTCCTTTTTAACAAGACCTTTTCTGTGCTCACTTTTTAAATGATGACACCATACCGGGGGTTGTCGTTCAACAGATTGTTGGTTCTTTTAACAATTTGTTCAATGGAGGAGGAGGAGGAGGGAGCAGAGGCAGCTATATTTGTAACTACTGTTGTTCAGTAGAATAATTGATTTTTCCAGTTTGGCAACCAATCCCCATTTTCTGCTGCTTTACTATTCCCCCCCTCCCCTTCATGTCTTCAACAAAAAGACACTTTTTCCTTCCAATTCTTAATAGCAATTTGTAGTCTCAGCTTTCTTGATTGAGGAAACTGGGTCCAAGAAGGAACTAGTGATTTTCTTGGTGCTGGTCCAGGTGGGGACGAGCAGCTTCCTCAAAAGAGCCCTGCTGTGTGAGCACCTCCAACTTTCTGCACTGTTAACACAGGACTTCTTTCGACTCTACAGCCTTAGCAGTTGTTATTCAATGGTATTTTTTGTTTGTTTGTTTGTTTTTTCCATGGAAGCTTTATGCAAGGAAGCAGGGAGGTATTGCACCCTCAGGGAAGATCTTGATGCTGTTTCTCACAGCAGACGCCGTGCCCATGCCTCTCGCTCTTTGAGCTGTAAGGCTCCATGCTTTGGAGATACCTGGTTGTGTCCAGGGGCAGTTGCCAGTAGCAGTCTGACAGTCAGCTGGAGATGCCCTCTGCATGCAGGGGAGTATTAATGGTTCTGTACACTTCAATTATTTCTTTAAAAAGCTTTTTGCTAAATTCAGTTCTTAGTTTTAATTTTTTTTTTAAAATTATTATTTTTATACCTGTTTCTCTACCAACAGAATCTCTGTGTACCAAGGTTCTGATGAGTTATTCCTGAGGTAGATACAAAGTCTGGACTTGCAGTGCGCAGTGTCAAAGCCCCCTCCTTGTATAACCACAAAAAAAAGGCTGTTCAGCCCCTCACTGAAAACACCCAGCAGTGTCTTACAGGGGTGAATGTAACCAGCTTCTGCTGAACTGACTCCCTATCATCCTGTTAGCTTTTGGTGTTCAGGCTTAATGTCTAAAGGACTACTGAGTGCCTTTTAAAAAAAATGATTAATTTAATAATTATCCCAGCTGGAGGTAGCACTCCATATAATATGCTGACTGGGATATATATTTTTTAACCATTTTTGGAGGTGGAAGGTGTTTCTCCTGATTCTTGACTTTCAATCCTGCAGCATCTGGGTGCTGGCCTGGGGTGTGTGGGAGGTTTGTGTCTGTGCTGTAAGAAACTTGTGCATCTATTTGCTGCCAAAATTTTAAAACCCTTTTAATGTAAACACGTACAAATATCTCCAAAAAAGGCCTTAAAACTCCAGTGCAGAACTATATTTGCATGTTAAACTTAAGAACATATTTAATATATTACCAGTAATTGATTTAATGCCTAAGTAAGACTAACTATGCATAAATTAGTAAAATACTTACAAGAGAAGTGCAATAATTGCCTTCAAGTGAATGAAGTAGTTAAGGCTTCTATTTACTAGCTTTGTTAAGCATAAATGTCTAACATTTAGATTTCAGCAATTTCTTCAGCACCAGCCCTGGAACAGTATTCAAAAATATGACTGAATTTTGCAAGTTACTGTAATTTGAAGCTTTTTCCAAAGCTTCTAAAGTCAGAAAAAGTAATTAAAAAAAAAAAAAAAAGCCCTTTCTTTTCCTCTCGTTTTTGATTATTGCAAATTGGGTATAATAATCTTGGTTAGTTTGAGTATTAGAAAGGTGAACATGCATCATTAACAATAGGATTTTATGAACATTTTTGTAATATTATGTAATATTTAAATTTATGTTGCTTTTTTTCTTTTCAATTTTACATGTAGTAATTAATTTTGTCTTACTGACAGATGATTCTCAATGACTGATTTTCAAGAAAAAATCCAGACAGGTATTTTAACCCTTTGTTTTCATTCTAGACACCTCACATTCATGGGTCTGGTTGTAATTAAGGGGCTCTGCGCTTGGCTGGGTTGTGAATTAAAGTTTAGTGCTGTTTGTATGAGTTTCCATAGCTGTAACTTCATGCTATCCTTTGTCTGGATGGGTGGTGGGAGTGTGGGCAGAGACATCTGCTTTGCCCTGAGCTAAATATCCTCATGTTGTGCGTTGCCCAAACCATCCCCTCCTGTTTTTGGGTAACCCATACAGCAATGTGCCGGCAGGCAGGGGGGTCCCCACCTTTCCTCTCCACCCTGCAAGAGACTCTGAATCCACCTCGTGTTCCAGCATGAAGTGGGGTGTTGGCAATGCTTAGGTACAGAATGGGAAAGAAATAATGTGAGTCTCCTGTTGGGAATAGATGTGACTTTCCGTGAAGAAAGGGAGGGAAGGGCAGGTGTGGGGCAGCCAGGACACAGCACCTGTAACACAGAGCCTTGTCCTGCTGCTTGAGTGTGGTGAACTGCCTTCTGTCCCCTCTTTCACCCTCCCTTTCCTTGCTATTGATCCCCCTCTCAGTCTTGCAATCTGTGTATTTCCAGTATTTATCACACTGTGCTTGCAGAGGCTGACAGTGTCACATCTCTTGGGACTTCCCCTACAAATCACTGGTTTTAAGGCTCTACCCTGAAGGTGTAGCCCTGAAAACACTCAAGAATAAACATGAATTATGAGATAGGCAATAAGGGCTGTCCTGTGAGTTACAGACAGCTGTAGGTACCAGTCTGTCACTTGCACTGTGACTCTACTGTTGCATATAAGTCCCATTTGTTTCTGTGGTAATTGGAGCAACAGAATTTCTGGCCTCCCAGTTCTAGTAACCTCATGCTGGGTTTTTAAGGCAGAAACATCATCAAGAGTATTACCTTATTGCCCTGTTTTGGGATATGTTTTTTGGGAAATAATATACCTTCCCAGCAAAGCAGCTGACGTGAGCTGGGTATGAGGGCAGAATGCAGAGGCTGCTGGGCAGTGGGGATTCTCGGCAGCTCAGCTGTGGGGTGGTTCTTTGTGCATCCTCTGGCACCTCTCTGTTACCTGCTTTCACATGTTACGTGCATGAAAATTTCCAGATTTGAGCCGGCTTACATTTCTTCCTGGCCCATGATACAAATTAACAGTCTTTATTTTATAATATTTCATTTGAATAGCAGCTCTTATAGTTTTAAAGTACTGAAGGATGAAAAGTCAGGAACATAATTGCACTGTTTGGCTTTTGTTCTGAGTGAGTCACGGTGTAATATTTTTCCACAGGTTGCTAATGCTGCCCTGGGTTGTGCGTGACATTGACTATCATCTCTGTGTAAAGAAATACCACTTAAATTCCATTAGTGCCTGCTTTTCCTTAGCTTCAGCTCGTGCCCACTTGTTATTAGATGGGGCTGTAACTTGAGGCTTCTTCATCAGTGCTGTTATCCCTACATGGGCTTCTAAGGAATACTAAGGATTCTAACTAATTGGGATTACTTTGTCACTTGGATTTTGGATGCTCTGTATAGGCCCAGTGATAAAGGTAGCCAAAGTTAGGTTATGGTACAGAAAATATTTCCTTGTTGTCCTGTTAAACAGTACAGGAATGATTTTGCACAGTTAGTCAGTTTGGAAATTCCAGAAATATCTCTGCTTCTTTTTACACTGACATTAGGTTCTAGGCTTAAGATTTTGAGTTTAATTTCTCATTTTTCACCCTGCTTCTGCCCCTTCTGCCTCCACTAAGAAAAGCGGCGAGTGTTGCCTGCCTTTTGTTCTTACCACTATGTCACTTGACATTTTTTCTGTATTAAATCATATCCCATCACTTTCCCTGCTCACTAAAAGGCAGGCTGGATTTTTTTATTTATATACTGTCCCTTCATTCAAATTGTCTGTGGCTTCTCCTCCATTTCCTACTCTGAATAAATTTCATCCCGTTTTTGCATGCTGTTGAAATAGAAGCTGAAAGAAGCGAGGTTCTGTAGTGATCTTTGGGGCAGGCCAGCTCTCCCCTTGCACACTCTGCTCTTGCTGTTAGCATGCAGAGCACTGTGCCCTCACATGCTGTCCGGGTTGTGATGCATTATTTAGCTCAGCCTCTCCTCAGAACTTATGGCGTTGTAGCCTGTTAGGGGATTATGTGGCACTACCTTTCAGAGAGCCCACGTAAATCATGGTCATGGATTCTTTTGATTCTTTCTGAGTTTGGTTTTCTGTTTGTTTTTTCTTTTCCCATGGGGTGTTATTTTTTTCAAAATATTCTATTAGTTTTGTTACGTATGATCTCCTTTTTGTGAATCCATGCTGAATATCTTTAATTAAATCATAACTTTCCCTATTTTGTCCCTGATTAGTGTTTCCAGTATCTCTCCCACTGCTGAAATCAGGCTGACTGGTGTTTAATTTCCTTGATCTTCCCTAGAGCTGCTGTATATATAGGTGTCACATTAGTCCTCCCTTCCACAGCTACCTCCCCTGCTTCCAAAGATGTTTCACAGATATTTGCTAAAGTATCCCCTTGCTTCTGCCTCTTCCTTCCAGACTCTGGCTGTCATCCCATCTGCAGCATTCTTTCAGACTTTAGCTGCTTGAAGAAGTGCAGTTTTACAGCTTCAACTTTTTGATTTATTAATCTTTCTTGTCCTGGGTAGCTGCTCCACGTGTTGGTGCTTGCAGCTCCCTGGGGCACAGCTCTCTGCTGGCAGCCCATGCTGGTTGGTTGGTGCATGTGCAGCGTAGGGAGGTCTCGTGCCATCCTCTCCATAAACCCAGCAATCCTGCTTGATGTGCTCAGGCCATTGTGCTGCCCCCAGACCATCCTTCCTCTTCAGTCTGAGGTCTTCAGCTTTGCTATTTTGGATTTCCCAAGACAGACAGTGCTTCTCTGACCCTTCATGTATTTTTGTCAGGCCGCATGTGTATTTTCTGCTGATATGAACTCATCTTTGAATAGTTGCCATTTCCGTATGGAGTTGTTTCCTCCGCTCCTTTATTCCATTCAGGGTCTGCTCCTCCTCTCATTGAAGTCAGCTGGGAGTTTTGCCATTGCCTTCCTCGAGAGCAGCAGTGAGCCTGCGACTCACTGACACTTCCAGCATGCTCTCAGAATTAACCCTGCTGAAATTGAACATCAATATTGAGCTTTATATTTTAGTTGTAAATCCAACTCTAACTCCTTGAATGCTGCTTCTGTTTGAAGAATGGCTACTATGAAGAAGTCCATTAATTTTAATGTAACTCTCCATGGTTAGATTTGGGTCATAACATTTCCACTGTCATGACTGCAAAAACAACATCAATAGAAAACTCAGGTTTTCTGGATGTTTCACCAGATGCACCAAAATCTGTTTGTCCCTCTTCCCTGTCACTAGGAAACTTGTAATCATACAAAACTTGCTCAAATAGTGTTTAAATCTTTAGGGAGATAAGGAAATAATCTATGAAAATAAGGTTAAGTATAGGATCTGGGGGTAGGAGAGGTTGGTATTTAAGAGTAGTATGAACACTTTTACTTTTCCCTTGCAAATAATGCTGAGAGTCACATGCCTCTGTCCCCACAAACCATGGTGGAAATGAGCCCACAGGACCCGTGACTTCAACCAGAAAACTGCTGCTCTGTCCTTAGCTCACCCCACTGTGAGGAAGGCTGGTACCACATATGGTATGTAAGCTCACACTCACTTTCCTGAGACCATGGAAACCCGAGCATGATGGAATACATCAGGGATGGAGTGGCAGCCTTGATTGCGAATATTTTTTGCTAAAGTCAGACACTGAATGTTACTGTAATGACATTTTATATCTCTCCTTCTGTATTCTAGCAGAGAGAGCCACAGGTGTTCCACTGGAATTACTCACACATTTATAGAATTGGACATTCTGTCATTAAATGGACTTAAAACTAAAAAGCCTTTGTCTGCAAAAGGTGGCCAATAGAAAGGGACTTTGGATTATCTGATATCCCATAACTTAATCATATGGCTCTTAAGAGTAGGGCATAAGCAGCTGTGTCTCACTAATATGCATGCAATATGTGTAAAGTGATATGCTTTAATTCTAAACTTGTTTTTAGCAGGAAGAAAAAAGCGTTTAGATGAGGAACATTAAGATTCAGCATTAACCATTTTTTTCCTCGGGGCAAAATTATTCATCACCTGATATTTATTAAGGCAACATTTTTATTTTATTGCTCTGTACTGTAAAGAGTCTTTCCAAACATTCTCAAAGTTGTGCAGGGAAGTTTTATAGGCAGACTTGCAGGCTGCATTTAAAGTGGTTTTCAAAATTTGAGAAAGATAGATAGATGTTTTCCTTTTCCTAAATAGCAATGTTGTCAAATCTCATAACAGAGATAAGCAGTCATTTAATTTATTATTTAATTTTAATTTTTTTATCCATCCTCCCACATTATATAAACTTGATTTCTGTATTGTAGCCTTAATTGTTAGTTTGTGTTGGTTTAATCTCTCTTATTTAAGCATGTTTGCTTTAATAATATTAAAAAAAACTAAGACAAAGAAACTGTAGATTAGAGACTTTATTTTCAGGGTAAAATGATACGGATAAGTGAGCGTCAACTGACCAGAAATTATTTGCTTCTGTCTGTTAGACACGTAATGGAGTCATTTAACTAGTCAAATTAGGAGCTGTAGAAATGCACCATGCTTCATTACTGAGTTCGAATGGGCACCATTTTACATTTACGTCAAAAATTATCTCATAGCAAATTAATGTTTTCATTGTGTGGGGAAGCGGGAGCTGTGCAGTATCAGCACCACCTAGAGGATGCGACACAGATGGCTTGGAGATGCTGGTCACAAGAAAACGGAGACAAACAGATTAGCTCTAAAAAGCAAAGTACTTCAAACAGCCTGCTGCCTTCCCCAGATTAGCCCTGAAAGTTTTGCTGCCTCATTCTCGCAAGCCATGCCTGTCCCCATCAGCTCACACAAAGTTGTGTTTATGGTGCACGTTGGGTCGAGTCTTCTGTAAAATCCTTCAGTGTTGATACTACAGGTTGTATATTTTTAATGCAAAGAGATGCTATTAGAAGTCAGAATACAGAATTGAAATATTGAGAGAATCTGGGCAAACAGGAAGAATTTCCAGGTGAGGTTACAGAGGCTCACTCATCCTCGAAATTTCCTGAAAAGCCAAAAAGTAAAAAGGAAGTTATTTAACAAATTGCATACTATTTTGACAAATGGAAGCAGCTTCAGAAAAAAAAACAAAACAACCTGTTTCTTCAGAAAAAGAAACAATGAGGCAAAGGTGAGGGCAGTGCAAAGACTTTCAGCTTGAAAAAGTTGGGCAGTGAATAACCATCATGCAGGAACCGAGCAAGGTAACACACAGAATTAGTAAAGCTAAAAAAATTGGTCAGTGATAACTGTAAGCAGTTTAGAGCACAGAATTGTTTTGGGTGGCTCATCGTGTGCTTTCCCAAAGGGATAGTTGTCACACAGGAGGTAATATCAAACCTAAAAATGAACTCTGGCTTCTCTGTGGAGGAGATGCTCCCAGGTGGGAGCATGGCCCACCCTGGCAGCTCTTCCAGCAGGGCCAGGGCACAGCAGGCACTCCTGGCATCAGACAGCCAGATGAGCCGCAAGGCAGGAAATTTTCATGCCTAAGTGTTTTGTGATGAAAGACTGCAGAGGCTAAGTGCCTCTGGCAGCGTGGTTTAGTGTTTCAATACAACTCCTGGAATTCTGGAAGGGAAAAAAAAGTTTGAAGTGGTCAGTGAGGCCTGACGGTGCCGTGCCCCAGCAGGTCCTGCAGCAGGGTCCTGAGCTGTGGCTCTGTGTCTGTCCCACCTCCAGCCCACCAACCATGGCTTGGAAACCCACAGCAGGGCAGGGAGCCAGGACAGACCCTCATCGCCCCAGCCAGGCTTCTCTCTACCTGAGCCAAAATGTGCTCCCCAGGAATTCCTTCAAGGAGAGGGTCTTCTTGCACATGGAAACACACAGCATGCTGAGCAGAAATTTGCAGGATTTGAGCCTCAGATATGATTTGCATTAAAGATATGTTGTAAATTGACCAGAATATCTAAACAAGGTTTCCGGTCTTATTAAATGTTGTGCATGCATAACTGTATAATTCTCCATATTAATATTCTTAGAAGATGTTTCCAGAAGAAAACAAAAACATCCACAAAGTACTTTGACACAAAGAACAGAAGCTAGAGACAAAGAGGAGCTGAGAGGACGAAATACACCAGAATTCATTTAGTATTACATTTATCTCTGGAGCAAATGATCACTCATTAATTAAAATGTTGCTGCCCATTGGAGTTTGAAGACAAAAATTCTTCATAATTGTTTAAAGTGTAATTTTTTTTGTTATTTTTCATATTTCAATGAGTTTCTCTTCAGGATTCTTTGAAAAATCAAATAATTGCCTGAGATATTATTTCATGGCTAAGTATAGCGTCTTAAACACATACTGAGTTGTAAGTTCAATAATCTGCCAGTGACTTTAGGGCCACAGTTATGATAATGCCAAATTGGTAGATGATTGTCCATGACTGTGAGCAAGTTTTCTTTTGTTCTATTAAAAGCTTTTCTTATTTTTTTCTTTTTTAATGGCTTTGGCTCACAAAGAAAAAGATTTCTTTGAAACAACACAAAAAAGTTAAGAGTCTTGTTTACAAGTACCTACCCAGGTATTTCTTTCTTCTTTTTTTTTGACTGTAGTGGCACTTTACCTGTTATTGTGAATCTTATCTGCTGAGACAGTTCAGCCTTCATGTTATGTTTACCAAGGCCAGACTAGAGGATCAAATAATTTATAACCATTCCTGTTGGGTTTTATGTAATAACTTTGGAACTCATATAAAGTAATGATCCACAAACTCTTTTAATGTTCATTATAAAATATGAAATATTTCTCAGAACCATTGCAATTATGTGACCAGACATAACTGTTTCACACATGAGTAAATACAGGGAGGTTTAACATAACTTTATTATCTTCCTGTCTTTTCTTCTCATTGATGTGATAATACTGTTTTAATATTTTTCTAAAGAAAAGTTAAGTAATTTCAGAATCTCTATTGAGGCCTAGTTTATTGGTTTTTGTAATAGAGTACTCAAGAATAATTGTATTTATGATTAGACTGATAGAAGTAAATGTTGTTGTGCTGAATAGGGGTAAAATACCCTGAAAGCTTTATATTATTATACAAATATACACGCATACATCAGTAAAAAGAAATCATTAATATCTGTCTGTCTGTCTATGCATTTATTTTATGCTCATCATAGTATCAGTGCACCTCCTCTGGAGACTTTCAGGGGTTTAGCAGTTATTAAAATGTCAGAAGATATAGGATGGCAAAACTCATTAAGGCTACATTATAAAAAACCATGCCTTGCCTGATACTCAGAGCTAACCTTTCATTTCCCCCTCCCCTTCTGATTTTCTTGGATTTAGACTAGACATAAAGTGGGTCCTGCCACAACCTAAACTCTCTGGTGAAGCTGATCAGCGCTTGTTAAACCTGCCTTGGGACTTTGTGGACTTTTCAAGGTTTCTTGCCCTGTTCAGGGTAAGAGAAGTCTCTGAACTTTGTAGTTGGCAGCCCCAAAACCTTTCACATCTTTCTCCATGCTGTGCCTCCACAGGAGTGATGGACTCAAGCCTAACTCTGAGGGCCTGTCCATGTTTCTGAGTTACAGAGTTTGGTGCTAACACCATGACCCCCCTTAGAGTAACAGCACTAAGTCCCAAGCACACAGGATGGGCACCTTCCCCTTCCCTTCCTCGAGGAGCAGTGTGCAGCAACAGGAGGAGGGTGAACATGTGCATTCAAACTAGAATATATAACATTTTTGTTTACCAACACTAGCTGGTAACCTAAAGTCTCAGAATTTTGGTCTCCACCTGAATGGTGCTGTACAAATATCATCAAAAAAACAATTCTTTGCCCAAAAGAGCACAACCTAATCAAGAACTCACTTAAAAATGTAAAGTATTTTCCCTTGATTCTCCTCTTGTCTGTCTGATGCCTCTCCCCTTGCTGACACCTGAGGGAAGGTGCTGTGGGGTTGTCACTGCTCTGTGCCGTGCTGAGGGACAGGAGCTGTGGCAGGAACAGCCCCAGGGTGACAGGAGCCTGCAGGTGACCACGGGAGGGGACACAAGGGGGATCTGCAGCAGGGCTTGGGCTGGACTGGTAAAGCTGAGACCCACTGACAGACCTCGGGGACTTTTTTTTCCTATTTTGCCTCTCTCTGACTACAAAAAATGGTGTGATGTGGTGCCATGGAAGAGCTTCACAACAACTCCATGGACTTCCAGGGCACTCAAAGGTTAAATTTCTTCAGTCCCACTGTCCTGCTTGCTTCTTATTACAGGTTTGTGCAGGGCAGGGGAAATTTTCATGCATTAAGAGAAGTGAATTTAGAAATGTTATTTCAGGAGTCAGGGATAACCTGCAAGATACTCAGTGTGGAAGCAGTGAATCTGTTATACCCTGTCACTCTGGAAAGAGAGAGGAATTATTTCAGAGAGCCCCTCTGTTGCATGGAATACTTGTAGGACATTCTGTTCTCCTCACTTTTAAATTAAAATGTCTTTATTTGTCATTATGAAATGTTGGTGTGCATTGAAAAATGAGTCCAGTTGTATTTAGCAGTAGCAAAATGTGCTATAACTAATGATACAATGAAATGTATAAAATATGCAGAAGATGCAATAGAGCTGGAAGGATACTGGGTCTCCATTTTCATATTTGAACTTAGCATTGTAAGATTTTAAATATTAAACAGTTGTGGTGGACAATTTTCTTATAAAGTGTTTTAAGTTTTGAAATTCAAGGGTTGTATCTATTTTTAATAATTTAGGGATTTTTAGTCCATCCAAATTAGTGAACTTGTTCATTTTTTAAGGTGTGGGTTTGCCCAGGTGGAGTTAAAATAGTTAATTTATTCAACACTGGAAACTAAATTTTTACTTGTCTTTGGAAAGTATAAAAAAAAATCAAAATCAGATTGTGAAAGATTTTACTTTGCACATAGTAGAATACAGCTCTGCATTGGATAAAGCTCTACATTTAAGGAGCCAGGAGGAAGATCAGAAGACAAAGGTTTAGACAAACACCCAGGTCTTTTTCCTGCAGATTTCAAAGCACCAGGTAGATCCATAATGGAGAGGCTACTTTTGAACTTGTCCTATGTGCTGGATGTTCACCCTCAGTTTCATTTAACAGTTTTCTACAGAGAATCATGTGAATTACTTAACCAGAGATGGGATTTTTCACTCTGTGCACTTGACCTGAGGATGCAGTATCCAGATTCATAAAAAAAACCTGTTGATGAGTTTCAATATGTTTAGGCCAAGTATGCATTACAAATTCTTAACCTGAGCTGATGCTGCAGGTACAAGTAGCAGTTGTACATATTAAATGTGCTTACATGTGTTCTTCACCACAAACAAATTAAATCTGTTTTCAGACAAGTTTCACTTTACTTTGGAACAGCTAAACACTGAAAATTCAGGGCATATATGAATTAGTTCAACAAACAGATAAGTTTTTGGAACCTGGAACAAGTCAATTGTATTTTAAACTTGTCTCTAATGATGAATGGATTTATCATGAGCACATTACATGTGCACCTTTAGCATATGATCAGAGATGTCTTAGTTTATTATAGCATTTTCCTTGTGATATTATGAGCTAGAAAACCTATCTTCAGTCCTGTCAGCATAAAAACTGCTCAGCAGGAGGTGAAGCACATGAAGCAGTTTCCAGGCCTCTTAACATACACAATTCATGCAGCTGAAAAGGTTTTGATAGCTTAAATCTCTTTTTTTCTTTTTATTTTTTTTTTAAACCTTGGATACCTAATAGTTTACTTTTTGTTGCCTTCTTGAGACATTGAGATTTTTTTTTTTTTTTCCTGGAGAAAGAGCCCCATACAAAATTAAACCAGTCTTTTCTGTTTTATTAGTATTTATTAGGTATTGGGCAAGAGAAGACATCAGAGGTGAGAGGGCTCTATGTAGTTAAGAGCAGGGTGTGATGAGATCACATAGGCAGAGATTTTAGCTGACATTAACTATGCACCTGCCCCCTACATCAGTTATACCCAGATACCTATTTCTCTGCCGTGGTGGTTTGGAGAAAGAGCACTGAAGCTAAGAGCACGTGGCCCCAAGGCAGCCCTCCCACCTGCTGATGGCTTGGTTGGCAGAGTGGGTGCAGGGTTTGTGACTCCTGGAAAGGAGCAGTGTAGCATAAGAAGTCTTATTTGCTTTCTTTCTCTGCTTTTCTTTTTTTTCTTTCCCTCTCTCCCCTTTGACTTGGACAGGAGAAAGCGGGATTTATTCACCTTTGCAAAAAGTCAGTCTTAACTGCCTTCCTGGGTGAGCTCCCAACCTCCCCCTTTCTCCTACTTTGTCTTTCTCTCCAGCCCAAACACTCCTCTCACAAAAGGGTGCTGCCGTTTCCAGGCATTTGCTTAAGGGTTTGTCTCCACCTCAACCTTTCCTTATTCTGCCAGCAAAGGGAGAATCCCTTTCAAGGGACAGCAGGAGCTAATTGCCCCCTCGACCCCTGCTCCCTGTTCCCCACCTCTGCTAATAGGACTCAGCTGTCACTTCCCTGAATCTGAATGCAAGAGCCAGCAGCTGATCCTGGGATGATTTATCAGGAGAGCCCCACATTTCTATATGGCTTTTCAAGTACGCCACCATATTTCAGGATCACTGAAAAGGGCAAGTAGGTCCAATGACCTACTTACGTGAGACCAGTGACTATGAATAACATCGGTGTGCTGATGAACGTGCCACGACCTGTAAAATGCAGTGAGTTTGTCTCTCTGCCTTTTTTGTGATTTTTTTTTTTTTAATTGGTGCTGATTTCATAAAATGTTCTATAAACTTCCACAAAGTCTGGAAAATATTGGAGGGTATTTAAGTAAAATTAGCCACAAAAGTATGTGACCTGCTTCAGAAATGAGGTAGATAATGTTAGTGTTGTGCTGTCCCCCAGGACTTAGCTTATAATGTTATCTTTGGTCATACTCAAAAGAAAGCTAATTTATGGCCTTTCAAATCAGGACTAATTAATATAAAATGTTCTTATTTTATATGATAAATTCCTTTGTAAAGAATTTTAATGATGTGTCTTTCTGAATAATTCTCTCCGTAGTGTAGGATGTGAATATGGAACATTAAAAAAAAAAAACAAAAACCACAGAATTTTTTGGTAAATTTGAAGCCTTGAGCATAAATATAGAATATTGGATTCCTTTTCTGAAATCTATTATTCACAGCAATTCTTAGTCTGTTGGTGTTATCTCAGGATGGAATCTGAAATCTGCTGTCTTTAGACCTCAGTGTTCCCCCATGACGGATGTACATGGAATTGTTGTCAATACCACTGAGCGGGCACCCAGCACACCGAGGCTGGCTCGCCCTCCACGTTGTCTCTTGGGATTCAAAAGATGTCATTCCTGGCTGAATGGCAGAGCAGTGACACATCTGCACTCCCTGCCTGTGACACCTCGCTGTCATGTGGCTTTGTCACCGGACAGCAGCGCCTGTCATCTCGTTAGGAGGCCCGACACAAAGCGCGCGTCACCCCTGACACGCTGTGTGTGTAAAGGGGGTTTGTTTTATGTCTGGTGTCCATGTTGTGCTTTGAAAGCTCATGATAAAAAAAAAATAATATCCTTGTAAGGCCATGTTCTGTTCTCAGCCATACCAGTGAAAATCCACAATGACTTCACAGGCCTTGGAAGATCTAGCTCTGTCTCGCTTGGACTGCAGTAGGATGGAAGACTAGAAGAACGAAGAATTTAGTGATGAATTTCAGCCCAGAAGTGTGAATTTCAAGTCAAGGAACAGAGTTTGAGATTTTAGTGCTCTTGGGCCCAGGCACATCCTGTCCCATGTCTGGCATTGCTGCTGTTAGGCAGAGGATAGGGAAGGGAGAATCCAGTGGAGGAACTTGAAGCTTGCACTGATGTAATTGTAAACTCACTTTCTTGGGAAAGATAACTCCTACAAGTTCTTGACCATATTGAGGGTTAGGCATAGCAGGTACTTGCACTAAGAAAAGGAAAGTGTGAATTTTTTCTTTTTCAGTCTTCCTCGTGCCTCACTCAAGTTATCTCCCCTGAAACACATCCCTTTGTGGGCCTTTGTAGTTACAGGGCAGTCACCAAAATAAGAGTTTATTGTTCAGTGAGAATGTGAAATTGTTTTCTTCATCCTTATCACTACATGCTGTAATCTGAGGCACCAATCAAAAATATTTGAAATACTGCCTCAGCAATGTAGTACCTTTCTTTATTATACACCATGCATAGAATTGCCATCAAGTGTTGAAGTTAATTCAGAGTTCTACCTTCAAAGATATGAGGCTTTGTGTCTGTTGCCATTTAAGCAGTGTTTTGTGGTAGCTAACCTGATGTTTGGAGGTGAATGCAGGAAAGAGTTAAAAGCCTTAACATCTAGCAGTGAGGATTTTGTAATTTGACCATCTCCAGAGGAATTTAACATATTTTAATGAATCTTACCCAGCCTTATTTAGCTCATCAGTCACCAGATGAGGGGCCTGTTGGATATGTTTGTATGTATCTGCAAATAATTTCTGTGTACCTGCAAATTTGCACAGTGTGTGACGCAACACTGTTCTCCTCCTTACTGAGAACATGGGTGCTATTGCTGAATAAATGTTAAATAATGTTAATAGTACTAAAGAGTTAACAGTATTCTTCTGTGCAGACAGCTCTGAAGGCCTGATTCTATCTGATTTATCGTTTAGTCAACTTTAAAATGCCCTGGAGATCCCAAAGATCCTCCTGGCTGTTGCTGTAGGGGTGGGACTTTTATGAATGTGTTTGTACTTTGATAAGAAATAGTACTTTGTTAAAACATGAAAACAGCACACTTTGCCTTTTTTTTTTTTTTTCCAAGGGCCATCTTTTCTCTTAATTGTTGTTAAGTTCAGAGTTTATCAGCATGGTTAGTATTGGTTAACCTTTATTGCTACACATATTTCATGTTCCCTCTCCATAACTGCCATCTGGAGACAGTCTGAATATTTTAGCAAGGTATTTATCAGGCTGAAATCTGCACTGAAATTGGCTGAATTGTTAGGTATGGATTTCTCGGCTAACTTTTGATAGTCCTGTGGTGAAAAAAACATGTATATTGATTCTCACCAGGGACTATACTGTTAAAATACATAAATGTAAAAATTGACTTAGGAAATAAAAAATAAATGATAGCTATAAATCAGGGAGCTGATAAACAAATAAATATCTATCACTATTATATCTCGGTATTTCCCAAAGATATCTGAAGAGCACTTAATTGTAACTGAGTAATCAATTAGTCAATTAACCTTCTTCTCATCGAATATATATTTGATATAATTTTTTGAAGCTTGGGCTCTAAAAGGTTTATATTGATTGCAGGATTCAAGGCCATATGTTTCAGTTATTGGATTTGTGAAGTCAAAATTGACATCCTAAGTTCACTAGAATATGTAAATATTTGACTGTAATGAGTTTCCAAGACTGTTGGAAGGATGCAGTTAGTTTTCATTACTTTTTAAAACTACAATATTTTATGATTATGAAGTTCACCTTAGCAGAACATGTGTCATTTAAATACATTTCTTATTCAGAAGACACAAGCTTATTTTATGGTCTTGTTATGAGCTCTAACAGATTCACTTTTCACACTGCTTTGGATGGAGTTGACTGGGAGACATTTCAGTGTTTTGCTGGAAAATGACCCAAACTGTAGGAATTTGAAAGAAAGTGTTTCATGCCAGCAGTTTTTGATTTAATTGTAGTACTGTGGATACCTGGTGCTGTGCCAGTGAAAGGCTGTCCTTAGCAGGGTCAGGTTTCACCACCACCCACCTTCATGGAGAAGCCAGACATGTTCACACTGAATTTCTAAATCAATCCATTCCTTCCTAGCTATCCTTAGGGTCTGCTTGGTGTCATCCTCTAGCTGAGCTTCTGGAGGCTGTTTCTGTAGGGGTCTGCAATGGGCACCTGAGGATGTGTCACGCAAATGGGACTCTCCCTTTCCATGGACACAGCTGTTGCTTGTACGCCCAGCACAAATGAGTTGTACCTTGAATTGAAGCCTCTGATTTTAACAGTTGCCCATCTCTAGCAGTTTAGCACAGTATCAAGGGGCAGCAAAACTGGACTCTCACTGTTTACAAGGTCAAAATGGGATAGTGGGATGTGGGGAATTTAACCCCTCCCTTCCTGTGAGGGGCACCTGATCTGGAGCGCCAGATACAGACCAGGGTAGAAATGGTTTATTCTTTTCTTCTAAATACCACCTTTCCTCCCAGGAGCTGAGCTATGATGGTTTTGGGTTAGCTTCCATTAAGGGCCAAAACTGGCTGCCTTGCACAAGCAAGCTGAGCTTCTCTCTGCAATGCTGGGTTTCATTCACTGTTAGCATCCAAATCAAAGGCAAGAGGAAAACACCAGCAGAGTTATTGATAAGTTGGGAAATAGTAGTTTATTTAGTCCATTATTTTAATGTGTGAGATGTTGTGCATTTCTTAAGTAATACTTTTTAAAATTCTGATTGTATCAGGTAGGAAGAAACAGCTGTACAAAGAAAATCCTTACATTAAATGATCTTAGACGGTCATCAGAATCTCGAGGTGCAACAACTCTGTCTGTTAAAGGCAGAGTTTACTGTGTCTCTTCACTTTGGCTGTTTTTGTGCAGAAAGTTTGATGGGTGAGCTTATGAGAGATGTATTATTAAGTATTGATGATTTTCAAAGATGCAAAACCCCTGCAGTGGTGTGGAACCTTGCTCAATTCCTTCTAGTGGTGTCTGGCTACATCAAAAAGAAAAGTGCTATAGTGGGTTAATAATAATCCTACTGTCTTCAAAATTTGTTTGATATAGCAGTGCACAAAAATATTCGTTTCTGGCAACTCTCTTGACAACCTTTTGATATTTAGATTTTTTGTGTGTGCGCTTCAGTGTGTAATAGATTAACTTGGCTCTGCAGAAAAGGTCTTTATAGAATCCTTAACTGTTGCACTCATTATTGAATAAACAGCGCTTTCTTCATGGGAAAAAAAAACCTCAAAAACCTGCAGATTTTTCCCCTCTTAAAAATGCATTCATAATCTAGATATTAGCAAACTTTTTTTTTTTTTTTTTTGCTTTGTGAAAAATATCATAAACCGTCTCAGTTTGACCTTGTTAATGCAGGACCACTTTAGTAATCTGTGCCTAATGATTTTTTACATTAAACCACAGCTTGTGTTGGACCCTTGTGTGTCACAGTAATTTAAGAACAGTCATTTTGCACATTCCGATCCCATTATGTTACATTGTTACTGAATAAAGACTGGTATTATGTTGCTCCTATAAAGGGCAGAAGTGGCCTGAATTTTATCTGCTGAACGAATCAATCTGGATTATGTCAGCTGAAAAGAATTGTGAACTGCAGTCTCCAGCAGATGGGGAGATTTTAAAAATGTATCTGTTTGGTTGTGAATACATTAGCTAAGATAATACCTTGTGGTGACTGAAAAGTAGTTTTTCTCTCTTTTTTTTCAATGAAGACTGTACCAATTATCATTTCAACATAAAGTATTAGGAGATCAATTGGGAACTGAATGCCATTTCCTAATGTTAATACAGTGTTTTATTTAAGCTGCCTTGACAGGCTGTCTAGGCTGTGGGAAAAAGACTGAGCAAATAATGAGTAAAGGGTTTAGAAAAAAGACAGAGGGTGGAGCTTGGCAAACGATGTGAGCTATTCATCAACAACTCAACAAGGATGATGGAAATAATAAGTACTCCTTAAAGAAAAGGGGAAAGGATTTTTTTTTAAAGAAACAGTTTCCTTTAAAAAAAATATTTAACTCTAACTTTGTATTACTTTCTGATTAGCTGATTTTAAACTTCCTGAAATCAGCAAAAGCTTCCCTTTGAAATGGATAGTCCATGTTCAAACAGCGCATTCTTTAGCAATCAGTTAAAAAAAAAGAAACAGTGTCTAATTTCCTGTTCATTCGTGCAAATTTCTTACCATGTGGCATTGTCATTTAATATCTAAAGTACATTAATGCATTTCTATAATGCCAAAACCCTCAGACAAATCCCCTGTGTGAAATAATTTGTGTGAACTTTGAACTAACCATGAATAAAATCAAGATCTTATTATGTCCTTTATTTATATGGCACAGAAAAGCTTTGAAACCTAATACTAGCACCAACACGATATGCACATTCTCAGTGATGCTTCAAAAAAGAAAGAAAAAACCCATTCAACTTTCCTACATTTTTGTGGGCTTTGCCCACTATTCAGACGCCATTACCTTACTTCTGAAAATATTTGTCTTAGAAATCAATAGGCTATTCTAATATTATTGTGTTCTGAGTTGCTAAAATTTCCATTCAGGAGATATAATTCCACCATCTGTAAAGTTCTAGATTTTATAATACTTATAAGCTGTTTTAATCTATTTTTACTGCCATGTTCTGTCCTGAAATGTCAGAGAGTGCAGACTGGGTCTCGAAATTAACATGACAGTTAAGAAACTTGGCAAGGTTTTACAGCAGATTGTGACATTAACAAAGTACAAAGGAGAATGGGGAAATTAACGTTAATGTATGCTTGCAGACACTATAAAAATCTATATGTCCACGATCAGGGAACTAAAAATAGGGATGTTTTTTATGTTGATGCCATTAAATACAGAGCTTTACTGTGAAAAGAAATTTCCATATGAAAAGCAACTTACTAAAAAGTAATGCTGTAATCCCTCCTGTGGACTGAACAACAGGTTTATGTATCCTAGGTCAAGTAGGCATATGGCTGGTTTTTGGGTTTTGATTTTGTTTTAGGCTTTTTTAAGTCTATGGTTTAACTGATTTGAAAGCACTGTTTTTAAACAGCTGCAAAAGATACAGTACGATAGATGTCCTGATAAATGGGAGTGGTTATTAAAATTCACAGATTTCGCAGTAAATCATGTAAAGTCTGTTCTCTTTCACAGAGAAAAGATGAAATAAGTGTTTGTGGTGAACTCTTCTTCAAACCTCGCATCCCCTGAGCCTGTCCAGTGCCCTCCCTGGTGTCACCCTAGTGTCACCTCGGTGTCCAATCTCCCAGCCCATCATGACTGGCCTGGCTCAGCCAGGATGAAACTTCTCTGAATACATTTGTCTTTAATCAGCTGGAGATCCAGAACACAGTGCAAAAACCTGTCATAATACCCAGGGGAGAACAGTGGCTTTTGCACTGGGGAAGGAAAGCTCTAACTGTTGGGTAAATCAGTGAAAGCTACAGGGAATAACACAACCTTCTGAGTAAATATTGGCTTCGATTTGTCTTTAGTTTTTTTGTCTGAGTTTTTAAGTTGTAAGTTACTCAAAGCCCTATTCAGCCTGGATCCCGGAGGGCCAGAGCCTGAGGCTTTGCAGGCTCCTGCAGCTTGGCACCCACAGCATCTAATCCTGATGGCACAGACAAAACCACCTCCTTTCATCACCCCCGATATTGTGCCACTGCTTTGTCGGCTCCGAGCGCGGAATGTGGGGACACAGCTCCTGTCTGCTGCCTGGGGAGGGTGGCTGTGGGGGTGAGCTGCCTGTGCCCAACGCAGAGCTGGCCTGAACCTCCTTTTTCTCCTTGACAAGTGGCAGGAGCTGACCTCTAGCTCTACTGGTGCAGGTTTGGAGCACGTCCTGGCTTGCTGTTGATGCGACCCACGGGCTCAGCACGCTGGGGAAAGGCCCCATGTCTGTTTACTCACGCCCTTCCCTAGGACAGGTGACAACAGCCTTTTAGCAGTGATGCACAGCAGAGCCTGAGCCTGAGCTGCCATCGGTGAGCGGCAAAGCACAGCCAAGCTCGCCATTCGAGGCACGGCCATTTTCACACCGTGTCACGCTCCCGGAGCATGGGGATATTTAAAGGCCAAAGAAAACAGCGCCTGCATTCCCTCACATAGGCCGTCTGCCTCGGGCACGGATCGCAGGCAGCGGGCGCAGGTGCCAGCGGCAGGGACAAGGCAGCGTTCCCTGGTGTGCCGCGAGCAGCCTGATGCAATGCAAACATTAATCTCCCAGCTACAAAGGAACAGCATGGATCCATCTGTTACTTTCTTTGCTCTTAATCAAGTTGGGGAGGGAGCAAAAGTTCATGTAGCAAATGTGGGCAGGCACTCGGCTGGGACCTGAGCCGTGAAGCTGAGATCAAATTTAGAGGCAACAGGATTTTTACAGGTCTGTGGATCCAGGGTTCCTTGTCATTATGGATCTCTTCTTTCACCAAATTTGGAAGTGGGAATTGAATTTGGAGATGTGGTATTGGCCCACTCAGCTTTCTAACCGACAATGCTGAGTGCAGACTGCTGTCCCTATTATGACTGTGCTAACAATTGACTTTTTGGTTTGGCTGTCTTGCAGAAAAAAAAGGAAAGAAAAAAAATCAATCTCAACCAAAAAGTACCTATTTTTCTAGTTTGCTTAATAGTATGAAGCTTAGAAAGTGCTGTGCTTTGTGTGAAATGAGGCAATTTTATGGAGGGGGGGAAACAAGGAAAAAAAGCAAAGCACAAAAGCGGCCAGACTGTCAGAAGAGCAGAAAAGGAGATGACAGCCCTTTTATCTGCTGGTTGAGCAGTTAGAAAACTTATCCAGGATGTAGGAGGCCCAGTCTAAACTTGCTGCTCTGCTGAGAAGAGAGCAACACACATCTTTGCTATGTATTCCCACCAGTTCATTGAAAGAAGAATCCCTCCATGCTGCCTTTGCTCACTCTATGACCCATCCCTAATGGATGCAGCATTTGATTCCCTTCTTTGAAGCAGCCAGTTCTTAAAAAAATCTCCTTGCAAAAAATGGTTTTCTGCAAGGATTTACTGCTACCCTGGGCAAGAGGTGACCCAGTCATAGCCATGACCATGCTGGAGCTTCCTGTTAGTGAGATCACTTTTCATTAAACTTAATTTTGCCTGTTTATGGTAACCAGTTTTTGAAGGAAGATGAGGCAAAAGAGAATATTTTTTTAAAAATTGAAGTATTTCTAGATTGTCTGTATTTAGAAGCCATTTTCTCAAGCTCTTAGGATGGCTGCATGCTGTATTCAGATCGGTTATTCTGCAATCACATTATCTCAAGAGACAATAAGTACATGTTTATGTGCCAGTTTGGGTGTCCAGTCATGGGTGGGAGCAGCTTGGTGACACTTTTACTGTATCCTAGCTGTCATAGGTTCCTCTCTCTGCTGTCAGCACAGTCCCCCCTGCCCATTCTCTAAAACAACCTGAAAGAAGGCTGTAGCCAGATGGGGCTGGCCTCTTTTCCATACAACTAGTGATAGGACATAAGGCATAGTCCAGGGGAGGTCCGGGTTAGGCTTTAGGAGGCGTTTCTTCACAGAAAAGCTATGCCTTGGAATGGGATGCCCAGGGAGGTGGGGGAATCACAGGCCCTGCAGGTGTTTAAGGATTGGATGTAACACTCATTGCCATGGTCTGGTTGACACGGTGGTGTTCAGTCATAGGATGGACTTGATGGTCTTGGAAGTCTTTTCCAAATTCACCAAAACTGATTCTGTGGTCTACAGATGGAGGCTCCCAAATGCTACAGGTACAACACACCTCAGACCTGCTCCCTGTCTGCATTCATGTCCCACAGTTTCTCTACTAGTGTAGAAAGCAATTCAGTTGGTCTGGTTGGAAAATCAGGAGCTACTTCTGTGAGGTGTTTCCCCAAAACTCAAACTGATTTCTGTATCAATGATTAGCTTTTCCTCCTGCTGTTTGTTCAGATGCCTTACGAAGGGAGATGTCCTCATTTGTGACACTTTATGTTCAGGACTTGTGTACACACACATCCAGCTATCTGGGCAGCTTTGCTTCACTTCTGACTTTTTAAATCCACATTTGAAGAAGCACGTTGCTTGTGACCCTTTGTGGAGCTACAACCTCATTCAAAGCAGGGCTTTAGTAGGTAAGAGAAGAGTGACATAAAATCATTTGGCTGTGGTGATCATCTGGGCATCAGTGGCAGTTATTATCTTTCAATTCATCCTCCATTTTTTCAGTTCCATGAGAGATGAGTCACCCACAGTTGGCATCCTATTCCTAAATGTGGACCTGTAGTGTTTGGCAGTGCAATGGTCTGCCTAAGGGCCACTCTTACTGGATATTTAGGCTTGTGGCATTGCTTACAAGCTTCACATCTCCTCTCAAGGGCTTGCAAATAAAACATTGAGTGAGGGTATCTTCAGGTTTAACACAGGAAAAGTTAGCCCAAGAAATATATAAGTACTGGATGTTCTTTCTCTGTAATGAAATGAAATGGAAAAATATGATCAAAACTGGATAAAACTGATGGAAGGCTATCTGAGGTCTTCTGCCTATTAGAGGAAATCTTGTGAATATATCTCTGGGTTTCTCATAGGTCCCTGAAATCTGGAATGGGAAGAACACAATTGGTTGAGAAGTTTCCTTCCCCTTTGTTAGCTGAGGCACCAGGGATTGAAAACTTCTTTCCTGGCATATTCATGTGCTTCCCTGCCCTGTGGTTGCAGAGACTTTGTGAGTCTGTGGGAATGTTTCATCCTTTGTCTTTCCAAACAAATAAATTACATTCATGAGATGGCAGTTTTATAAGTTTTCTTTCTTGTGTAACTTGAATGTTTTGATTCCCTCTTTTCATTACAAGGCAGAGGTCTCGGAATGCTAATGTGCCCTTAACTCATATGATGCACGCAAAGTCATGTCACGTGCACTTTGTGGTCAGGATGGATGTGGAAAAAAGGGCACATAATATTCTAGTTGCAGAATATCAGAGGTTTTCATAGAAACTGCACTTACTCTCAGACTTTTGTATGGCTCCCATGATTTCAGATGTACTGAGCTGCTTAGCCTGGTAGCTTTCCCTTTGAAAGACACACATTCTTTGCAGCCACTCATCCATCTTTTCTTATTTAGCAATAGTTCTGTGTCTGAATGAAGAATTACATATCTATGTTTTGTAAGGCTTGCTTGTCTGGCTTATATGCTTTTGGAGTGACATCCAACAAGCATTTGAAGAAACTCAGCTGTAGATTGCAGTGTGAAGGCTTTTCTGATTTAGTTTTTGTAAAAGAAACATAATCACTTGTCAAACAAGAGCTAATTTCTGCAGCATGTCTTACAACATTTCCACTCTTCTGCATTTTACACCTCTCTCATCTTCATATGAAGCAGTTCCTAGGAGGGTACATTCAAGAGAGGACCCTTTCCATGATATTGGGGTTCAAACCTGCCAAACATTCAGTACAGAGCTGTTTATATATGTATTTAATGCCTTGATAGCTGATCACTTTCAAATGCTCCATGTTGATCAGTTTTATTGGAAGTGGGTGTTGTAAGGTGTTTTATGGATATTGTAGCTCTGTTTCCCTCCCTTTCTTGATGAAACTTTGCTGGTTTTACTCAAAATGAAAGTGATATGACAGGACCTAGTTTTAGTTGAACCACAGATAAATCCTGTCCCTGTGTTCCTGGTGAAGGTTTTTTTCTTTTGCTGCAAAATACCAGCAACAAACCTTTTGACTTCTTATGGAGGTAAACAATGCACCTGTGTAAAAATTAAATATTATAGGGCCAATTGACCTTCAGCCAGACTTTTTTATCTCTGTCCCAAAAACATTTCTGTAGCCACTGTGGTAGATGTAAAAGTGTATGCTGCCAGTGGGCTGAGCTGCTGCTCGGGGGAGTCAGGGGTCAGGACTGGGGAAGCTGCTGAAGCATCAGGATTCCTGCAGCACGAGGACTGAGCGGTCACTTTGGTGCTGGGGTAGCAGCAAACAGGCACAGCAAGGCTCCTCCAGGTTATAAGGGGCTGCTGAGAAAACATCTACAAAAGTTCTGTTTCCTCTCCCTGAGAAGTTGCCTACTTGGATACTTCAGAAAGAAAACTGAATAACTGGGGAAAACACGGGGCCTGGCAGTGGTGTAATGCAAACGTTTCCTGATCAGCTGCAGGACTCTGATTTCAGAGCTGGGTGGGACAGGTCAGGGAGGGATGAGGTTCCTGCAAGGCTGCTGGTTCAGCCTGGGGGCAGCCCAGAAACGAGGGAGGGCTGTGGTGCTCAGTGATGCTAACACCGACCTGAATTTGGAAAGAGAACAGATGAGTGGTCCCCTGTGGGCACCCAGGAGCTGCGGGGGTAGCAGGGACCCCTCAGCAGCCAAGAGAGCTGGCAGAGGACTCTCCGTGCTCCGCTGCTGCTGCGTGCTGTGCTGTGCTGTGCTGTGCAGCAGGGCAGGCCAAGGGCCAGGCCTAGGCTCCTGCAGCGGGCAATGCTTCAGCTGCTGCCTTTCCTTTGAGTGCTGTGGGCTCCCCGTGTGTGCAGAGAACGTACATTTATTGTATCTGAAATTTTAACAGAACCTGAGACGGAAAGCAGCAAGTTACTGGGATGAAAGGCGGCTGTTCTGGGGCTGTGTGAAGAATTAGCTCAGTGGCTGTCCATCCAGCTCGACATCGCTTCAGGGAGCTGGGAAACAGGTGGAAATTTTGAGAGAGCCACAAGAGGGAGCTCACAACCCACGAACAAGGAGGACGAACTCCTTTTTACTTTTTTTTTTTTTTTTTTTTCCCCTTTTTGGCTGTGCCCTGCTCGGGGCTCCGCTCCGGCGGCTGCAGGGCCATGGCCGTGGCGGCAGAGCCCGCTCCCACAGCCGGGCACGGCTGTCCCACACCGCGGCCGGGCCGGGCCATCGCTCAGGAACACAGAAACAGCTTCCCTCAGCTCCCGCCAGGCTCAGCAGCCATCTCCTCATGCCAGCTGCACCCCAAAATCTAAGGGCTGCAGGCTTTTTTGTTCCAAGTGATTTATGAAGAGCTGGGCGAAGAATGATTTGTCTTGACAATGCCCACACTTTGCACTTAAAGAACTGATAAAACACCTCTTGCCCTCACAGGGTGGCAGCTCCTGGGCAGCTGTGGTGGGACATGTGGCACTCAGGGTTCTCTCTTTGGGGTCATGAACATGATCATTGCATTAAGATAGTGTTGTGATGAAGTGTGCCCTCAGTCAACTGGGAAAGCTGCTGATTTTTTTTTTTTTTTTTTCCTAAGACAGACTCAATCTAGTTTGTGTTTCTTCAGTGGAAAAGCTTAATTTCAATTTACATTTCACATCTAGAGGCTTTGCTATCACACTGAGACTTCCTACAAGGCATCCAGTAATGTTGCTATCATTTGCATTGCTCTAACAAAAAAATTTCCATCTGTCTTCCCAAGTTCATAAAACTCCAAACAAATAGCAAATACTATGGATGTCTGAACACACAATAGCATGTCATTTTTCTTCCAGCATTAGTGTATGTTGCAGACATTAAACTACTTCTCTTCTGAAGGGTTTGAGAGACTGTTAACATTATTCAAATTAAATTCAATACTGATGTAAGTTACTGCAGTTGGAATTATACACAAAGTATGATGTCTCATCTTTCTGTCAAGAGCTGAGCTCATCCCTGTGCACCTGCCAGCTCAGCTTCAGGTGGTCTTTGTAAACCCAGAGCTGCCTAAGACAGGCAGTTCTTTTCCTTGGCATCCCCCTTTCCCCCCTGACCGTGCTTTCTGGTGTTCTGCAGTCCCTGCTGCTACAGCTCACTCATTTATTTTCCCCTCCCTGGTCACCTTGCTTGCCCTCTCACCTTGAAAGGATTGTGCTATATGTTTCTAGAGGAGTCATATGGTGCCAGGCACAAAATCCATCCTTCACAGAATTACAAACTCACAGATTTTCTTTGATTCCCTTTCCCAGAGCTGTTGGGACTCAGCCCTTGGAGCTGGGGCCAGTTCTGTGGCCACCACCTGGGGGTGGCAGGAGCCCCTCAGTTTAGAGTGCCCAAAGGGCACCTCACCAGACAGCTGGGCCTTCTGCAGCACTGCTGGTCTGAAGGGTTTTGTTTGTGCTTCTTGCTCAGCTCTCTTTTTGTTGTTAAAGAAATCAGCCAAAGCCACGTTCTTACTACACCAGGTTTTCCTTCCCCAGCAGGTGTTATTTGTGTATCTGCTCCCATATGAGGTGGGGAGCAGTGAAACCTGAACTGCTGCAGCTCAGGTGGGCACTGTCCACACCAAGTGCTGCTGTAGATGGGGATGGTAATGCTATTTTCTTGTAGGCAGCAAGAGAAAAAGAGCATCTTGCTCCTGATGTATGTCTGGCTTCCAACAGGTTGTGTGTTTAAGACTCAGGTGGATCAGTGATGTGCAAGATGGTGCTCCAGATTCATGTGATTCTTCATAGAAGCTCAGAGCCACAGAGTGTCAGTGCTGCACAGTAACTTTGTCACTGGTATTTCTTCACTTCATAGGGTAAAGGAATGGATTCCTCCTACCTTTGCTGCAAAGGTCCTGTCCTATTTTAACCACCCCTAACACCAAAGGGGTGCTACATTCAAAGCTACAAGTAGCACTTTTAGAGCCGTGAGAATACAGTACCTCATGGTGATTCCCCATTCATTTTTTTCCTCCTAATTACTGCAGCTCTTAGCGGATCCTTCCAGGTGAGAAGTAAAGATCCATTTCAATGCAGCATAAAATGGAATTTACACACTGGATGTGTGTGTTCCTTGAGCTCTCATGTCAGTACAGTGTGAGGATTATGTGCATTTGTCCTTGGTGCAGGGTTGGATGGAGGGCTCTGGGGCTGCTGGGGCTCTGCTCCTGCCAGGGGCTCATCCCTGTGAGGAGGCACAAGAGCAGAGAACATCCCAGCTGCTAGCAGGCATTGCAGCAAACCTGTTAGGATCCCACTTTTGCCTCTGTCTCCCTCCAAAGGAGAAAGCTCTCCTGAGTTTTCAGCTGGCCATGCACAGAGGGTCAGTGTGACCCCAGCACAGCTCTGCTGCCAAAATCCCTGTGAACAGATCACGTTCACTTTTTATTTCAGCCTGCCATCCGTTGTGCTTGCACAGAAAACATTCAGTCCAAAAGGGTGGTGTATTTTTAGTAAATTATTTGTTTGCGAGACATTTTTGCTTACTTGTTTATTCAATTTGCTGCAGTTATTTTGCTTAGTTGACTCACCACAATACAACTTTGTACCTTCAACAGGACTAAATATTGGATGTTTTCTGGGGGTGAAGCCACAGTTATTAAAATTCCATTTTTACCAATTATGAACGTACTTGGTTCTTGGCCTCCTGTAAGCATAAGAATGTAAGAAAAAACCTGACTGGGTGGGTTTAGTTTGATTTATGAAAATGTGCAGAAGTCTGGGCACTTGAACAGATCTTGTCTGTAGAGGCTGGAGCAGCTGTGTCTGGACAAGGCTGGCAATCTCACTGCATCAGGAGCTCTCCTGGCACATCTGTAGCTTGCTGCTCACAAAGACCTGCTCCAAGGAAGGCTTTTCACTCCTTCCTCTTGATTTCATTCAGTAGAATTGATTAGAGAATTTTCAACAACCTTGTTTTTTCATCTGAAATCCCAGTCCTTTAAACAACCTTTTTTCTTCTGCTGATTGTGGCAGAGAAAACCAGTTAGGCTGAGTTGCTGAGTGTGAAAAAACTGGGATTACTGTTGAAAGAATTTTTGAAATCCTACATGTTTTTTTAGAACAAAAAACCTGCTTTTTCGGTTCATAACAGCAATTTCTCAATCAACTATTGATAATTACTGAAAGTAAACAATATAAATAATTTGAAGATGTAAAAAATCTTTTTTTTTTTAATATGTTTTGAGCTTGCTGGTTTCACATACTGCTGGTTTGCAACATTCTTTGTTGAGAGCTTGAATTTCTCTTTCAGGGGAAAATGTAATATGAAAGTTAGCTTCACAGAAAAGACAAAATTTTGTAATAAAAATATTAACAAATTGCACTTGAATAGAGGCTTGAGGATAGATTAAATATAATGGACATATTAAGAGCACACAGACAATGGCTTTCCTGAGCAATTATGAATCTATAGTCCTAAATAGTGGTACTTTGGAGAAAAGGAGAGAAAGAGAGAAAATTAGTATCTTTTAAAATGTGAACATAATATGCAGACTAATAATACATAGTAATTTTGTTCTTGGGAGAATTCACCACTTGTGTATAGCTCCAGCCAGCCAACCTTTCCCTGTCAACTTCTGCAGGGATTTTGGGTTAACACTTTCCCATTTGCCGTGGTGAACCCTGGACAAATACTCATTAGAGCACAGATTATGGTTTCAATTGCTGCAGCGACATAAGGCTGCCCCTTCCAGAAGCCATCAGTGGGAGCAGAGAAAGGTAATTATTGATCACTGGGAAGAATAAGGCTGGCAAAAGGTGGCTGGGGTAGGGTGAGTTGGCCAGAAGGAGAAAAGAACAGACGGGCTCAGGCAGCTGAACTGCAGCCGTGTGGGGGATGCCACTGCCGCAGGGAGCAGCCGGGACAGGGCACCGGGAGTCATTTCGGGCTCTCAGCAGCTCCAGGGAGCCCTTGAGCCTGCACAGGAAGAGGAATGTGCCTTCCTGCTCCAAGTACTCCAAGCCAGGGTATGAAAACAAGGAATTTTGGTAATATCTGGCAATGTGGGTAGGGTTTCCCAGACGTACAAAAAGTCTGAGAGAATGATTGAAGCGTGAGCATTTTTAAGTCCACCTGAAATAGAATGATATCACAAAGGAGCAGTGCTTGTGGGAAGCAAACCTGAACCTCTTGTGATATTCTGATCCAAATCCCAGTGCTCCCCTCACATTTCCATGCCTAGTCAGTGCAAGGCTTCCCAGTCCTGGACTCGTTGCACATTAAAGAAATGTGCTCCTCACCACTGAGATGGGTTTTCGTGCCATTCAGAGCTTGTGCAAATGAGATCCATTTGGCAACAGTGTGAGGTATGTTGAGCCTCCTCTGTGTCTATAACATCAGAACATATTCATTTGTTTCCATGCTGCTTCACTGACTTTACTTTAAGTAGGGAATTGAAAGCTCAAATTTATGTATTTATTTCTTTCAAGGTATCTCTTCTGGGTGCTTTAGGCAGCCTACTTTGGCCTAGGTGTTAGGAAATTTTGTACTTCCTTACAAGATTTTTATGGACCCAGTGGGATAAAATCTGCAGTTGGAGAGTCCAGATGTTTCTGCAGCTGGACTTTGCTGAGTAACACATGTAAGGATTGAGAGTTACTTGGGGTCACTGCTCACAGAAAGACACTTCTGCTTTATGTGTGTGTATGTGTGTGTGTGTGTTGTTTTCATGGTTTCTACCTGCAAGTTCATTCCTCAGCTAATGCTCTTTCTAAATTTAGCGGTATTTCAGCTTTTTGATGGAAGGAATAATTGAAGTAACTTCAAATAGGACTTTATAGGTCCAGGAGATTCATGCACAACAAAGACCTTTTTGGTAATTTTTAAAAATGGTGGCATTATTGTAATAGATACAATTTGGTACTTTATGCTCAGCTCCAATAAGCATTTTCAATTGGAAAGCCAGAACACAAGGGCTTCCATTCACCTGAGGGTTCAGGTTATACCTGCAGGTACTGAGTCAAGGTGAAACCAGGCACACATCTCTGTTTATCTCAAAACTTGCCCAGATAGGTGGGTTAAAATATTACAAACTGAGATAGATCCCCATTCATGGCTTTTTTCTTAGGCTGTCATTTTATGTTAATTGAATGCCTCTGTTAATCTAATAGATTTTAGATTTATGGTGGGTTCTATACCATGTCATATTTTAATCAATACATATTCCAACATTTAGATGGACAGATGAGAAAATCTGCCTCATCTCTGCACTTCTGTTCTATCAGCTGTCAATAATTCCTAATTTGAATCCTTCAAATGATGAGATTTATGGGTTTTAGTATATTGCATTAATCACAGAAATTAACTTTTGTGGAAAATGATGTTAAAGGTCATATGGAGTCTTGAAGGAGCAGTAACTGTGTCTGTCTTGCAAACATGTTTGCAGCTTCTCTAAGATAAAGTGTATTGGAATATTTATCTGCATGAATCCTGCTGATTGTTCCTTATGTCTAAGGTCAGTACGTGCTGGTGAGGAGATAACGCTTGAAACAAACGATTGCTGAAATCTGCAGATTTAAGAAGTCAGATGTGACACTGGGCTTTTTGTCCTCCTGTAGGGCACAGACAGGTCCGGCATAATTTCACTTGAATAGGTTTATTCAGCTGAAACTCTAGAAAATTTGTTTTGTTGAAGGTGGTTCGTACCTTTGAGCGAGTGTGTGCCCTTCTGGAAGGGTTCACAGCAAAGGCCGTTCATGGAGGATGGAAAGGACAGAGCTAAGGCGAAAGGTTTGCCCTGGTGCTCAGGATCCAGCTGAGGGACACAGCCCTGAACCTCAACCAACACCCACTGCTCCCCTTGGGGGCTCCTCGCCATCTGCCTGGGGCCAGCTGGGGCTGGTGGGGTCCCCACCCAGGCGGGAGCCAACCCCCCAAGATGGGGCATTCCTACCCAACACTCCCTGCTTACCCTGCAGAGAGTTTGGCATTTTGATTTTCCTGATTCTCAGGGAATTGTAATTTGTGATGTTTGGAAAGAAGAATGAGAAGACTTTGCACCTCTTCCTGTAATAAACACTTAGAGAAGTTGCACTGATTTTGGGTGGCAGCAGCAGCAGAGTCTCTGCCACCAGCACTACTCAGGGAGCAATGTCACTCCTGGTGCCACCAGCCAGAGGAGACAGCAGCAGCTCCTGGGCAGGACAGACACACCCAGGAGACCTGGCACCATGGGGGTGCCCAAAATCAGCCTCCCTGTCCTGCCAGGGGCTCAGCATCACCCTGGGGTGATGATGGACAGCATCAGAGCCTTGCCTGATCCCAGGGCTGCGTGCCCTTAGAGGGGAACACAATGGAATTAACTCCCGTGGAAATAATAATTGGAAATCCAGCAACAGCTTGTGAGCTCCCTAAAATTTTCATATAACCCTTTCTTATCTGTCTCCAGTTCAGCTGCTGATTCTAATTGGCTTCACCAAAATAAACCAGAAATAGCTTTGTTGATTTAGTTGGATCTGTGCTAGAGCTAAATGCCCACAATTCTCCCATCTGCAAAAAGCCAGAATGATACTAGAAATGGCTACAGTTTTACAGCTATTAATTAATATTTGTGAAGTGCTTTCTAAGCTTAGAACAAAGAACAAAAATCATTGTGTTATGAATAAGCAAACTGAAAAGAACAACCATAAAATTGCAGAGAATTGGCTACAGAACCTAACAAGGCCTCTGCATCTTTAATTTGTATATTTCTGTTTACCACAAGCATGTGCTAAGAAAACATGCACAGTGGAGGAAAGGTCTTGTCCCTTTTAACTGACAGTTTCTTCTCCATATATCTCTGTATTCATGCAAATCCATTATAGACACAGTGTTGTCTGAAATACAGTTAATAAATGAAGGTACCACAAATGTGATTTTAAATCAGTTTAATAAAATTAGTCATGTAGATTTTAAATCATTTTTACAGTTGATTTAACATTTGTGACTGGTTTATAGATTATGATATAGGATAGTGTTTGCATCCTTGCAATTTTATTCCAATTTAGAAACAGTACAAATATTAATTTTTGCTTCAATAATGGAGCCTTTGAGAATTAACTTGTCTTTTCTCAATACACATTTTATGAGAATGCTTTAAATATGATTTTTAATATTTTTGAGGACTTTATTACACATGAAGTTCTTTTAACTCTAAGGACTTAGCTGGAATCTCTTCACAAAACTTTCTTGCCAGACATATGTAAATATTTTTTTCATGGTTAACTTAATGGCATGAAATACATAAGAATTGTTCTTCATTAGGCAAGACATTTTGTAAAAGTAATAAAAAGTTGTAACAAGCTTCACACAACAAAAGGAGTGAAATACCCCAAATGGAAATAATAATTGTGGGTCTGTTGTCAGAACCCAGCAATACTGTGGTAAAATCCCAAATTTCACATGATTTCAAGTGGCAAGGGAGGAGCCAAGCAGTAACAACTTAGTCACAGATCTTGCACAGGTTCAGACTACATTATATAGGAAAAAAATGTATAATTAACTGAAGGATATGTCAGGGGGACTATTTGTCTCCAAATCAGCAGCCTCCCATGTGGAAGCTGCTGTTCCGAAGGAAGGTTCTTGCAGCGCTTCAGTTCCTCATGTGAGTGAATTCTCCATGAGGCAGAGGCTGGTGAGGTGTCCCCTCACTTGGAGGAGAGGGGTCCATGTGCCCAGAGTCCCCGTGGGGATTGGTGCTGGGGCTCAGCATCCCCCAGGTGCCAGCACAGAGATCCCAGGCTGGGAAGGGGCTCCTGGGCAGAGCCGCTCCCCTGGTGTGAGCTGCTCCAAGGCTCTCCCACCAGCTCTGGTGCTGCTGTCTCTGCTCATTATCTTTCCAATAAAGATGCAGCATATGGTGTTTTAGCATTTCCTGCAGGGAGAGCTGGATGGGTAATGGCTGTGTGGTGTAGAAACCTCCCTGTGCTCAGAGCAGGTGGGCAAATGTTTCCCTCTCTCATCCCTAAATGAGTAAGGAAATACTGGGTTTGAATTAGCATTGTAGACTGTATGGCCAAGAAAACAAAAGCAATCAGAGCGAAGTCAGAGAGTTTGCCTGGTTCGTGGGGTCACTTAGTGACCACCAAACGAGATGGAGAAGTCAGTCATGTCTCTTTACCTTCTGAACTGAGATGATGTAGTGAGATCCCTACAGCTGACAGCAAACATTAACAATACTTTCTATTACGGTTGATTTAAAATCTGCTATCTTAACTGATTTTATGAAAGTTTGGTTCTGGGTCTTTTTTTTTTTTTTTTTTTTTTTTTTTTTTTTTTTTTTTTTTTTTTTTCTTTTTTCAAATCAATGTTATTTTGTTTTGTTTTTACCAAAGACCCATTTACAAAGAATATTTTATGCTACCCAAAACTGCAGGCCCACAAAATCCAGAGTCACCATCCAGAAGTGCTCCAGATGATGCTTGTGAGAGCTCTTGTTTGGGTTGCTGTGACTTTGTTGTCCTCCAGGGTCTCCTTTCAGTAGCTGAGCTAGGTAAGAAGGAAGGAGATTTAGGTGCATCTGTGTCATTGCTAACGTCAGGAGATTAATTTTCGTGAGTCAGCTTCCTGCAAATCAAGAAACTGACTGTCAAAATGAGATCCAAGAAATAAATGCATTATAGTGGGGTTTTGATTTGTTTTTTTGGATATGATATTTAATTCCCTCTCCTACAGAGTCCATCCCAAGACAGGGATTTCTCACTGATATATCAAACATTTCCAGAGAGCTGATTTTTTATTCCTTTAGCATGTCAGGAGTACTCAATCTGCTTTTCCCCATATAGCAATTTATTCTACTTCCCACTTCTCCTGATTCAGTTTGTGGATGTGGTGCTAGCGAATGCCTTGCTGTCGTGGTTTCAATAATGAAAATACTCCCAAAAGAAGGCAACTTTGAACCAAATCCTGGTGGTCCACAGTGAAAACTGGCCATTAGAAGGGAACTGGAAGCAATAGGCATTAAACTATTGTTCTCATGAGTCATCACAAAATACTTCTGAGCTGGAATTTCTGTTTCCAATCAGGTTTTCAGTTGGATGCTTGCAGTCTGATTTTTTTGAAGAAATAATAATTTATAAAATATAAATAAATAAGGAAAAGAACCTCTCTTCTCCCTCTCCCCCATTTCTTTTTAGACTTCCCTTTAATCAATCCCCTGGTGCATAGCACATTTCCTTTAGCTAACATGCAATCTCAGAAGAAATAGCATTTTGTATTTTCGAGGAAAGATTGCTGCTGTGAAAAGAGCGTGTGTCTCGGTTTTATAGGCATTGAGGTTGCCAAAGGAAAAAGTAGTCTTGTAGAGGACACCGAAAACATATTAAAACTAGATATTAATTCTTAATGTAACTGCGCATCCTGCATTCAATCAAGAGCAGACTAAGTATTACAGTATTGGAAAGCAAAGTGCAATTTGTTCATTTGCTCTAAAAATCAGGTAAATCATCCCTGGAATTATAATTGAGAACTACTCAGAAGTCTGTCTAATGCCTTTTACATGAGCAAAATCTGGCTTCATGGTGTTTTGAGGAGAGCAGGTTTGGATAGCACGGGAAGCTGAAGGAAAGGCGGGTGATGGATAAGAAGTTTGCTGTGGTTAAAACCCCTTTTTCTCTCACAGTTAGCAGGTAGAAAGCTCTCCATCCTGGGGTTGAACATTAGCACCAAGTGTGCAGGAGCACAGGGCAGGGTGTGTCCCTTTGAAGGCAGTCAGCTGCCAGGCTGTGTGAGCACCGCCTGGGTGCTGTCACTGTCACTGTCATTGCCACTGCTGCTGCCACAGCTCCCAGCCACGGAGCAGAATATCAGCCCTGCTGCTGCTGTGTCCCTGGGCGCTGAGCTCTGCTTGCAGTCAGAGCTGCCGCTGTGGGAGCTGTCCAAGGAGCCTTAAGGCTTTGGAATTGTAGCAAGTAATCGATCCACTGCCTCCAACACATCCTCTTCGGGTGCCACGGAGGAATCCTGGCTTCTGCCGCGACAGTGCGCGTCGCAGGGAAATAGACTGCGTGAAGGGAATATGCACTTGCCTCACAGTTTTGCAAAGATTTGCTAATTAGTTCTCATAATGCTCCTAAAATATATCCTTCCAACATTACTAAGAGGTAAAATGAGGCATGAGGCTCTTAGAGATATCCGCTGTGTCCCTGGGCAAATTAGGAGAAAGTTTGTAGCACTGAAATTAGCATTAAAAGCAAAGAGCAGTTCTATCGACTGACTTTCCAAATGAATCCTTCTATTTACCTGGTAAAAGGCAGAATCCAAAATCACTCCAAAGGGACCAGAGATCTTATCTGGGTACAGATAAGAGGGTAAGGAAAGGAAAAAGGCATGAGGCAGTCATCGGGCCTCTACCCTTTAGGAAATGAGGAATATGTTAATAGTCAAAGGATTTTAATAAATAGACAAAAGTAGAGACTTCAATTAAGTGTGGCTTTTATTAAGTTTTGGACCATGAACTTTCAGAAGGCTGTAAGTAAGGCAATCTTGTGACCTAAATAATTGCCAGGCTTCTTTTTCTCTGGGGAAAATAATGAAATAGATTAGCTCAGACTCATTTCATAAAGAATTAATGGTGGAAAACGTAATTAATGCCACTCAATATATGTTTGTAAAAACAAATCTTGTCAAATTTAATGTGATTTTTTGACAGGATTGCAAATTGGTTTGGTAAAAGTAGCAAGGCTGGAGTGGTAGAATTCTGTATGGCTTTTGCCTTTCTGCAAAAAAAGTGTGACATTTTTGATTACTGCAAGTAAACCCACTACAAATTAATGAATGATTCCAAAAGAATATTGAAAAATTCATATATGGTGCAAGTTGAACAGATTAAAAATTGCCCATCTAGTAGGGAGTTATTAAACTGGAAGCCTGACTGGTGGATTTGGTGCTCCATTAAAATCTTGGGTCTTTTTCCTGACTCTGCCACCGTCTGGCCCAGGTCTAGTTGACAAGGAAGACACTGATCCACATCTCTCGGTGGCAATTTGCCACTCCATAATTTGGGCCCAGTTGCACAGAAATCATTTAAAGCCACGTGTAAGACCACAAATCACACTTTAAGAATGGATGGGTGCTTCTGTGCTAAGGAGCAGGACCTCTGACAGAGACTTATTGCTCACACCTGAAGAACACACACTTTGTTGGTCATGAGGTTACCCAAACCATGGCAGAACTGCCAGGGATTCATTGTTAATTTATCCAAAGAGCTAGATTAACAAGCAGCTGGAGCACAAACTTTATATTGAAGGGATAGAAAATTCTGCCTGCTAGACAATCAGCTACTTGTACAAAGGGATGAGGATTTCAGCAGATTCTTTCTAGGCTGTAGTGCATAAGGACAGAATAATTTTCTGGAAGTTATCATCTACTTCAGCCACAGCTTTTAGCCTCAAATCATGGATTAATTCCGGGAACTCCTCTAGACTGCATGAGTTTGGAGGTCAGGAAGAGTGATCTCAGTGATGCCTTCTGGCTTTATCATCAACAAATTGACTCAATCAGTGATGTAATTTACTTTATTTTTCCATTTAATTCCAACCCTACCCTTCCCTTAATTTGTCTCTTTTCTGTTCATTTAGTTATTTTTGTTATACCAAAGTTCCTCCTATGCAGGATGAAAAAAAGAACTCCCTGTTTAACTTCTCCTGGAGGGAGAACCAGAGCCATGCTCTGAGCCCAAAGCTGCTAGGAGGTGCTGGGGCTCAGGCCACGCTCGATGGGCTGGGGAGGCTGCAAAGTCATGGCTTTATTTCTCATACCCCTACTTTTATAGAACGTCTGAAATTAGGCAGGTTTTTCCCCACAACGAGCCGGTTTGTTGCACAAACATTAAAAAATCAACGTGGTGACTCCTTGGAGTGGAGAAAAACCTCCCCATAAGCGCAGCCACCTAAAAATCAGCCCCTGCAACACATTTCTGTCATTTCGGCAGGCTGGTCAGCTTGAACCCGCCACGCTGCCCGGCTCTGCGGCTTCTCGGTGCCGGACAGCGCCGGCAGTGCCCGACCCGGGCTGTGCGCGGGGCTGGAGAGGTCCCGGGGCTGTTTCGCTCCCGGGGCCGTGTCGGGGCTGTTTCGCTCCCGGGGCCGTGTCGGGGCTGTTTGGGTCCCGGGGCCGTGTCAGGGCTGTCAGGGTCCCGGGGCCGTGTCGGGGCTGTTTCGCTCCCGGGGCCGTGTCGGGCCCGGTTCGGCGGTCCCGCTGCGCTGTCCGGGCTGGCGGTGCCGCGGGGCGGGGCAGTGACCGCTCCGTGACCCGGGCCGAGAGCTGCGCTCCCCGATCCTGCCCGCAGGTGGCGCTGCAGACCGAGAACCGCCCGGGCCGACCGCGCTCGGGGATAGCGGGGACAGCGGGGGGATAACGGGGGGATAACGGGGGATATAGAGGGGACAGCGGGGGGATAACGGGGGGATAGCGGGGGATATAGAGGGGACAGCGGGGGATATAGAGGGGACAGTGAGGGGGATATAGAGGGGACAGTGCGGGGAAAGCAAGGGGATATAGAGGGGACAGTGGAGGGAAAGCGAGGGGACAGCGGGGGGATAACGGGGGGGTATAGAGGGGACAGTGCGGGGAAAGCGAGGGGACAGCCGGTGCTGCGACACAAACAGAGATAGAAATGTTTCTTTTTTCTTTCTTTCCTTTTGGCCCAAAGCGCGCACTGAGCCGCTGCTGGCACCCCACACGCCCCAGAGCCATTTGATGGGTTTTTATCAGAGCACCCGGCTAAATATTCCCGAGTCTGTCCTTTACAGTGCAGTGAAGGCTCTGCTTGTAGCCCTGCTTTTTTATTAGGGTTTTTTTGTTTGTTGTTTTGTTTTTTAATTTTTCTTTCTATTCTCTTTTTTTTTTTTTTTTTTTTTTTTTCTTTTAAGATAATTACCGGTTAATTTTGTATGAAATTATTAATGCACCGCTCAGGCATTAATACTTATTTCACAGAACCACAGAGTCATTTATGTCAGAAAAGACCTCTGAGATCATCGAGTCCAGCCTTTGACTGATCACCATCTTGTCAATTAGACCACGGCACTGAGTGTCACATCCAGTTGTTTCTTGAACAGTTCCCACTGATTAAAAGCTCCAGGGGTAACAAAAAGCCAAACTTTAGTTTATATTGCTGCTGCTGCTGCTTGTTGAATGGCAGCTGTTACATCGCCCTTGTGGTCTGAACTGACGGCAGAATAAACCTCAGCATCTTAATTTTATGTTCAAAACAAAACCTTAACATTGTGTTAATAACTAAATATTTTATTCTCATACTAGTAAAACTCTTTTCTGTAGAGTTTTAAAAAATTTATTTTAAAGCTTGAGTCTTGCAGTGCTTGCTTAAGCAAATTTCTAATACTCTTGTTTGTTAGAATTGTGTTCAACCACAAACAACCACATGTTAATTGTAACTTTTTTTTTCCTTCTTTTTATCCTTTTTATTAATTTTCCTTCTAGTTCATAAATATACATAGCTTTTTCTGGTAGCCATTTGGAAAACAGAAGTGATATTGGTAGATAAAAGAAATGTTTGTTTATCTGGGTTCAATATAAATAATGAGAAATTTTTTCAGAGAATTTATACATGCAGACAAGGGCAGAAAAAAATTCTTCATAGTTGTGTAACTCATTTACCCAAAGTGTGTGATTGTATGTGCAAATTAAACTATTGCACGCACATGCTAAATTAGGTATTTGTGAGTGCAGTTACTTAATTTGTATGTACAGATTAAGTTAGCCCAATTAATCACTATGATAGTCCAATTTTACACAACTGTGAGTCCACCGATGACAGCTGAGTTGTTTTGCCACAAATGCTGAAGTAATGTTGCAGGGAGATGGGTCCAACCTGTGCACAATCAAAGCACGTGCTCTTGCAAAAAAATGCTGGAAAATGCATTTTATGTGTCAGTTATCATCGCTTCTGATGATATGCTATTTATGAAAACCAGTTATAGCCATACAATATTTGATCAGTTGCTGTGAAGACCCTGACATCAGAACCAGGCTTCTCACATCTGGCCCTTTTGTTTGTGCTAATTACGATGACAATCATGGACCCAACCTGTCTTAAATCTCAGATGTATGAAGTGGGCAGATTAAGGACATTTGTTCATAATTAGGATTCCTAAATGGATAGCTAGGAAGTGCTTCCTGGAATATTTATGGTCTTGCTCCAGCGGGGTTTCTCGTTGTGCACACACTCTCTGTGTGATGCCTGCTGTGTTTCTTGCACCAGTGTGGTTCATTCCTTTCAAACCTGGCCTAACCTGTGTGTTCTCCATGCAAAAGCAAAGGTGGAAGCCATCAAAATTAGAAAGCAGCTCCATAAAGGCTGACGTTTGTCACACCGAGTGTTTTCTCTCCTTTGGGGACATGCTCTTTGTCAGCTCAGAGGTGTCCCAGGTAGCCCTAACACATGTCCTGACACATCCTTGCCCTCCCTTGGCATTGGGGTTGGAGCACCTCTTGCCCCAGTGCCCAGGTAGCCCAACACATGCTCAGGGCTTTAAGGCAGCTATTACCCATGTAATAGTTAATTCTTGCTATTGGATTTTTACCCCCACCTATTTTTGTCTAACATATGTTACCAAAATCCTGAGCTCCTTTATTTCTAGTATCTCTGATAACAAGAAGCACCTGCTGATGATCCCAAGGCTTCTGGGTACAGATCCCTTGGCCAACAGGAGCTGGTGTGACTGGGGACACTTGACTTCTACCACAGATGACACAGCTCTTTTCTGTTGTGTCTTTTTTCTGTTAGTATTATTTTCTGACATTCCTGGAGCCAGGAAAAGTACCTGGGGAGTTTTTCCATGGAGTCAGATGAAGCTTGGTGTGTTGGTATTTAAGCCTTTTGATGTGTGAGCTGGGCTCAGGTTTCCTACCTGGTGCTTCGTGTTTGCTCATGAACACAGAAGATGGTGTTCTCGATGTCTCTGTCTGGTTTGTTCCTGCCCTTGGTTAGCAGACAGAGCTGTAAACCAGACTCTGTGGGTTTGACCATCATCATCCCAAAATGTTCAGGATGCCCCCTTTGCTGGGAGCCTGTGCCCTGCTGTGGTGGGGAGAGGGCACTGAGGGCAGCAAGCTGTGCCCACAGTGCCCTCCTGGGCTGGAGCTAAACTGAGCAGCCTGCTCCCTTGGAGAAAAATGAGAGAGAGGAACAAGGCAGGCAAGATTACAGAATATGTGTGCCCTGTATAGTGTGTGTGAATTTTTTTCCTTTTTTCTTTTTTTTTTTTAAACAGAGCTGTTTATGACCTGGTTTTGTTAATTTTAGTTATCCTGGCTGGAAAATGTGGAGCTATATTATGTGACTTTGTTTCTTCAAAAAGCCAATGAGGGAAAGGGACAGGAAAGGAAAGTTTTGGTTAAAGTGCAAAGAAGAAATATTTCTTCCAAAGAATATGATTTTTAGTATGTCAACATTTAAATGTGAATTGTTCTGATCAAATATTTACTGCTATCGGGAGCTGTGTAGAACATTAATCTTAATTTGTTTTTCTTTTTCTCCAAAGCAATGATTCCAACATAGCTAGGAGATCTGTGTCTTTAAAAATAAATAATGTAGCAGAACGGCATATTCTTCGGTACAGAAATGCTAGCCTGTGGCATCTTCTGCAACTACAAAGCAGTCTCGAGCGAACTTTCTTCTCTTTTTATTAATAATTCCCTAAATCAATGAAGAATCTTGAAAAGTTCCTCTTCACTTTGCTCCTGCACTCCTCATAGCTGTTGCTCATGCTCATGCTGGCTCATTCCTCACCATGTATCATTCATTTGGATAAATGTGCATGTGAAATTTTGGGAGCACAGGCTGCAATCTGCTAAATCTATGTGCAAATACAAAGCCCATATTCTCTTTTATTTTTTTTTTTTTTTTGGTAAGCCTAGGGTTTTGGTTTTTTTTTTCCTGAAGGTGGCAGTGAAAGAAAAAAAATAACTCCCTTTGAAGATTTAAGAATTTTATTACAAAACAGACGGACAAGTACTGTATTTTACCCATTTCCCCTTGTGCCCATGAGCGCTGACAATGAAAACTACAGCTCCTATAAAGTGCTGATCAAATTGCGAAAGGTGGCCTTTCCCAGCAGCCTGGCACACTCTAGCATTATCCCAGCTTATAAATAAACGGATGGGCTGAGCCACTTTGGCTTTTTTTTCTTTTTTTTTTTTTTTTCCTCTTAGTCCTTAGCAAGATAATTGAGGATCATAATGGTGGGAAAGGACTGCAGTCATCATTCGCTGCCTGTCAGGTATCAGTACTCATCTTCGTGTCATCCGTCACCATTGAACCACTCTGTCATCTTTCCCCAGCCTTCAGCGCCGCTCCTTCTCATCGTGTTCATTATCTCCGGCTCCGACCCAGCCCCCTCCCCCAGCCCCTGTAAATGCATCTTTGTGCGACTCTCAGTCTTCTGATTATGAATCGATGATCATGTGGTGTAAGAGAGATAGATGGCTTTTAGTTCCATCTTGTCTTCTCTAATTGTAAAATATTAGTTACATTAGACTGTGTCTTTTGATTAATGGAACTTATTTGGAGTGGCCTCTCCCAGCCCTCCCCCTTCCAAAGTCCTCCACTGACTTTTGAGAATTGAGTGATTTCACTTAAAGCAGACAAATAGGCCCTTCAGCAAGGAGATAGCTGAGCTCTAATATTGTGGGCAAAGCAAGCTCACGGAGCCAGAGTTGTGTGTGTGTGTGTGTGTGTGTGTGTGTGTGTGTGTGTGTGTGTGTGTGTTTTTAAAGAAAGGCTTCAACTCTGCCTAGACAAATACAGACCATTTATTAACGTGCGTACAGCCGTGCTATTTTGCAAATCCAGCAATTCTTATAAAGCTGCAAAACAGGACATAAGGCTGAATGCCTTCTGAATTAAATTAATCTTAGATAGGAATTAAGAGCATCCTCGCTTTCACTTTGGATGAAACAGGTCAGTCCAGAACTTTGATGTATTAATGCTAGCATAAAGTGTTATCTTAATACTCTCTTTTATACTTACAGGACATATCATCAGCCAAATGTCTCTTCCTTGTACATCTGACACTGCGAGACATTCGTCCTTTAATACAAAATTTATCTTATTTGGCACTATTTACCTAAACATGGTCTGTTGATAAAGTCCTTGCTGTACAAATGGAAAGGCAGTTGACTAAATCCCTTATTATAAATAATCACTGTCTATCTTTCAGTGTAAATTCAAGGACATGTTCACTTTCAAGCTATCAGTTCAATTAGAAAAGGTCTATTCACTGTCGATGTCTATATCTCATGGAAATAGGAAAGCACAGTTAATAAACAAATCAAACTATTTTAAAAAATAGCACAGTGGATTATGAATTCTAGAGTCCATGCTGATGGTGACACTGTCAGGACACATGCTATACAAAAATATATACAGAGAGTGTTATCTAAATTTTTCATGCTACCTTCAGGATTTAACTCTGACCTTTGTGCCCTCCCTCTCCAAATCTTTGACATTATTTCAGAAGAAAATGCCTATACTGTACCTTCCATATATTAAAATTTAAAGAATAAGTTTGCACATGTATAAAATGCTAGTTAAGCCTTTTTCAATTTACTTCATTCTATTAAGAGTAGGAAAACTGTTTTGAGGTTGTGAGCAATTGTGTGTACAGTAAGGGCTTGGGCTTGGCACCTGCCCCAGAGCTGAGGAGCAGGAGCAGGGGCTGCTCTTCCCCTTCTTGATTTTGCTGTAATGGCTGGGGCAGTTTCTATATCTGAAAGGCTTTCACTGTGGTAGCCATGTGATTATAGAAAAATCTCTCTCTGTTCTTTCTGTAAGAAAAGAACTCTCTAGCCTTTCAGGTTATAGAAAATGCTTGAAAGAAGGAATCCAGAAAGCTGGAAAAAGTCCAGAAACCCACACCCGCCTTCCCCCAAGATTTTTAAAATATAAAAATATTTTTATATATATCACACTGTATTAATCACATCCTATGGAATTTAAAGGAGCTTATCCAGTGGCCTGGGTCTTGATACCTAGAGGCTCAGATGGAAGGGCTCTGTATGCAAGATCAGCACTGTTCTCCTCCATCCATGTGCTTGTCTGAGATCAGAATTTGCTTCCTGATGGGTATTTCCACACAGTATTTACCACCCTAGAAGCAGTGATTATATTTAATGGCAGAATTTCAGTTGACTTCTCAATATGTATTGAGTTGACCTTTAAGTTAAACCACAGATTAATTTTTTTTAGTTGTCTCTTTAAGTACATTTATAGACCTCTCTGTTCTGATTAGCATAGTGGTAGATAGAGGAAAGTTACCTGCCTCAGATTATTTGTTGAAATCAGAGAAATTGCATCCCTTCTCCAGAAGGCAAAATATTTTGGCCCCCTCTAACCACTGTATGTACTAGTTTTGTTGCAATATGGTTTTGGTTTATACACAGAGAAGCCCAAGTGGGTATCAGTTTGCTTGAAAGCCCAGAGCCTGCCATTGATTTCATATAAGTAAATCTTCTCCCTGGAAGTCGGTGGAAGTCAATGAAGGTTCTGTGGGATTGAGTGGCTCTCCTGCAGGCAGCAGGGGCAAGGCTTTGGTGTGTGGGTGCTGCTGGCAGGGACATTTGCCTCTTTGCTACTTGACATGCTGTGATTTGAATAAGTTCTTCACAGATAGATAGGGAGCTCCTTGATTCTAAATCATTGAAAAAATACCCAGACACTCTAAATGGACACAGTGTCTCACTGCCCGTAGAAATCTGGACTTCTCCAATTTTGTTTAAAATAAAATCCTCAGTAGCATCTGTTCCTCTGCATACTGACTTCCACAGGAGTTGTTGGAAGGGGATTTTGGTTTTGTTTCCTTTGACATTTAGGGGGTTTGCTGCACGTTCATCCTGTGTTCTTTCCTGGGTGGCAGCACATGGCTGTAGGGCCGGTGGGTGGCAGCAGCCTCAGCTCGGGGTGTTGGTTGTTGGTCTGTGTGTAACCCATAGAGCAGCCAGCCGGCTCCGTGTGTCCCCAGAGATGGTAAAATTCCCATCCTCACACTGGGCAGGCACTGGTGAGCCCCCACTGCCTGCAGGAGAGCTCGGGATGGCACCACAAGTGCTGGGCTGCTGGACCCTCACCTGCCCCGCATCCTCGGAGCCCCCCTCACACCCTGAGCGAACACCACACAGAAATAAATGCAAAAATAAATGCAGAAAGGAGCACAGATCCACAACGAGACAACGGAATGTGCCAGCTTTTACCCCCAGGCACATTTTCATGTCTCTTTTATGAATCTTTGTAAGTCAGGGCCAAGCTCTGAGGCCCCAGCTCAGGGACAACTTGGGCTCGTGCATTGTGTAGCTCCGGTTCATTCCCACACGGGTCTGTGGGATGACTTACAGGCTTTGTAGCATGCATAACCTTCAGCAATTTGCTGAATCAGGGCCTAAATACTGAAATATTCTTCAATAGTTCTGGCTCCACTATGAAACTCTAGAAGGCACATTTCCCTCTCAGTGTCTCTCCATAAGACACATCAATGATAATGGAGTTACATTAGGCACATCTTAAGTTAATTATACAGTTACCTCCCTCTTGGCCTGTTCGTCAAAAAGAATATGATAAAAAAAAATCCTCTGTCTTCTAATATCTATTTTTATTTGAATTTTGATCTGCCATCTAAGCAAAAGAGTAAAGACCACACTGAGAAGACCTTTGGTAGGTGGGTCTGGATGCTTGTTAGCTGAGAGCCAGCGTGGGAAATGTTGTGTTAAGAAAATTTGCAGAAAAAATTCTATGGAAACCAAAGCAAAGGAAATATTTCGAGCAGGCTCTTCCTTTTAAAAATGAAGTGGGTGGCTTTAAGAGATGCTGATTTATTTTGGAGTGTGGGTTTAGAGGCATGCTTCAATTGGAAAAAACAAATTCTAATGTTCACTAAAAAGTCAGGAATTTATAATGCAGAGAAGAGGTTGAATGAAACAGTAGATCCAGAAATTTTGCAATTCACTACATACTAAAAAAGAAGTACTTTTAGTGTTTGTTTGGCTGCTTCTTTTAAACATGATTTCACATTTTTAAATATGGTGAGCCAATATCCTCTATCCCAAACACAGGTCTCTGAATCTCTTGCTTTTTGTATGTGAGCATATTGCTGGGGGATGCCAGGTTTGTCTAGGGATCCAGTAGCTTTGACATACTCTAGTTTACAGTACCTGGAGTGTGCTCAGTTGCTAATGCGTTTTGCATGCAAGATCACGGTGCTTCAGCATGACAGCTAGGAAAAATGTCATTTTATTTTTAATTGCAGCAGGATGAAATTTGGGGGAGAAAAAAATATCATCAAAAATTAAAATTGCATTCTTTGTTAGGGAATTGTTCTACAAGAGTCCAGTCAGAAAGCTTTTAGTACTTAATAAAGTCAAATTCCTCCCTGAGCATTCCTGTGAGCTCCCATGGAAGCCAGCGGGAGTTGCACATGAGTACCGAGGGCAGCATTTTGCCCTTAGGACTGAATTTCCCAACTGACTATTCTTTTAGACTGTCTTTTGATTAACAATCTGTTTGCAGCAGGCTAGGGCCAGGGAGGCAGTGTATACCCCACTGTTCAAATCTGTGGCAAAATATTCTACAGAGAGCTACTTAATAAATATCAACTTGCTCCAATAGTCATTGAGAAATACCTCAACAGATAGCAATCAATCGAGGGCTGAGTTGGGAAAAAAAAAATACAAAAGGACATCAAAGAGGTTCTCATTCCCAGTCTATTGCTCTATTTAAGGGTCCTATAATTCGGTGAGGTTGTGTGCTAAATAATTTGTAAGCCTTCAGAACATCCAGGTTATTGTTTGTGGACAGATGGTGCATCACATTTTATTGCTTATTCCTTCTGTGGTTTCTCATATGCAGGACTGATGTGCACTCTGAAGTCTTTGTTTCCTTGCTAAAATCTCTAATCTAAAACAGGCAATCAAGCACACAGACAGTGCTTCAGAAAGCATAATCATACTTTTAAAGGGGGAAAAAAACATTTCAGCTGCAGTTAGGAAGCAGATGTGTTCCCTGAAAATGTAAAAGGTTATCAGAAGTATTAAAATAGGGAAACAGACAGAGAATTTGGGAGCGATGGGGAGAGCATGTATTTTCTCCCTGTACTACAGGGTAGGTGTGCCTTTTCCTAGGCTACCTGCTTTGTATCTGGCTCTCTGCGGAGCTGGTGTAGCAAAAGCCTTCGGAGAGCAGCTTTTGCTTCCACCTTTCCCCTGAGATTGGCAGTCTTTGTCTTTTACAGGCAAGGAGCAGCCGTGTTGTGATCCTGGAACCGCTGCTGCCCCGAAGAGTTAAATCATGTTGATATACAGGAAGGAAATGGAATAGACTAACTCTACTCTTTTCTTCCTACGGATTTTTCTTTTTATTCTGAAGATAGAATTACTGTTTGTAAGCATCTGAAAGTCATTAGTGGCTCTGCAGTCTGTCAGGTGCCGACGCAAAAAACTGCTGAAACTGAACGGGTTCCTGTGCGGAGTGCTGGGAATTTGTCATGTGCTGATGAGCAGTTATAATAATATATGAGCAAATCACAAGCATTCTGCAAATTAATCAAATTTTTTTTCCCCTTCTCCCTTGTCTCTGGGAGAGTGGCTTTGCCGGCAGACGTAGGTGAAGCAGTTTTACTCACAGATGGTAGCTCTGGCATCAGATGGAATTTATATAACAGTAATTCTGATTTCCTGCCAAAGTAGCACTGAAAACACCAGGGAGATTGTACAAGACAAGTCATGTGGTTTTGCTGAGGTTGTTGTGGGAAGTTTAAGGGGGGAAATCTCAAATTTTCCTCTTTGCATTTATTGTTTTAGCCTGAAGGGCCAGAAATCGTACACCATTCTGCCATCGGCGAAATCCAACACATCTTTTTTTATGAATTGCGCTGAAAGAGTGCTTCCCAGCTGTTGGAACTGCTGGCGGGGAGGGAGCCACATGACTCCTCATCCTTTCCCTTTCCATACAAGGATTAAAGAGGGGAGGGTTCAAAAGGTTGCTGCACTACATGTTGGAGTGAGGCAGGGTCTCCCTTCCCAGGAAGCGATGCCATGTTCACTTAGGTTATACTCCCTCTGGCATAGGGGAACACGGGGGGGTGTTCAGGGCTTCAGGAAACACACTGGCAGTGGGTCTCCCTCCTCATTAAAATGGGAGGGTTTTGAATGAGGTTAGTCGGGTAGATTAGGCTATTAGTTGTGTCTCTGATAACATTTCCAGTTTGATCAGTAGAAAACAGACACGTGGGGTTTTTTTACCCGTTAAGGTAAGTGCTTGGTGCACTTGTTATTTGGCTTTTGCACAGATGAAACATGCACTGATCTGATGGCAGATCCTATCCTGACTCAGAGGAGCACAGATCTGTTCAAGGCACGGGCTGGCAGCAAGGATGAGAGAGCAGAATAAGGCCCGGTGGCTTCTGAATTGGATCACGTTTTTAAAAACAAAAGCAGTCTTCCCTGGAAAAATATGACGGTGTTTTTATAATAGCCACATATTGAGTAATGCATGGAGCATCGCAGGACTGCTGTGACACTAAAAGAAAAAAATAGAGGCAAGCAGAACGGGAGAACTTTCAGGGGCTGTTTTTAATAAAGAGGTGAATTCTTTCTGCAGTAGGAAAAATGATAAAAAGATGGCGTATCAGCTACATTATGCAACAAAGTAATGCTGCTGTGTTTTTATAATGTAAGGCACTGCCCATTTGTTTTGGTTTACGTGACTGCAGTGAAATAAGTGGATTAGACTGAAACTTTAGCATGCTTCATTGCAGCTGGTTGCAGACATCTGTCATTCCTCAGCCATACATTCTGGATCATGCCAAGAAGAAAAAGCAAAGTCTGACACCTTTCATTTTAGAGAGCCTTTTATAGAAAAGAAAAGGAGAAGGGGAGAAAGCATTTCCTTTGTGACTTGATAAAAAAGACACTTTTTTTCTGTGACAACACCAACAGCACTTTCCAGAGGGAGAGGTCCTGCAAAGTTAATGCTCAATTTACTCTTTGCAGCCCTTTAATTTTTACAGTTTGATCTCCTGGTTTGCTGAATGGGATATGATAAAAATATGTTGGTTTATTTTTTTAGAGAAACATTAACAATACGTACACCTACATCAGAAACGTGCCTGGTGAAAGGAGGGTTGCTGTGAGTTCCCACTCAGGCTGTGCTCATGGTAATTCTGTGCTGTGATGGCACATAATGCAGAAGCACTGCCAATAATGAGTGGTTCTGAGAACTCCACTCACCAAATCCCATAAACAGATAATAGTGATGTTTTAGCAGAATGATTAGTGGAGTTGTGAGCTACTCCTGGATAATTTGAAATATTAGCTATTAGTGAGCTAGATATTTATTTACTTAAAGTGTTTTGTTCTTCTTCAGTCTCTCTACTAACACGATGCTGGAGTTAGAGAATCGTGAGGTACATGACAAGTGATAATGTGACAAAATACCGTCTAAATTACCCCAGTCATGTGAAAAAGCAACAACTAAAATGAAAGGAGAACATGGTTAGTCTAAGTGACATCATACATGCAGAAAAGAGATATTCTAGCTGAGGGTCTCACTTCAGCAAACGTTACAGCAGGTGGATAATCCCGTCCCTTCCCAGCCAGGTGATTTATGGATTGTGGAACTGGTGGGGAGACTGGGGATCCTTACAGGGCTGTGCACAAAGGGACAGGTCTTTGCATGGCTCAGGCTGTGACTGCCCAGTTTGAGGATTGACACATCCAAATGTTGGCAGGAAAAATTTAGAAAGCTGAGTATGGGATTTGTAAAATTCCATTCTGCCAAATAAAATAAACTAATGACAGGTGCCCAGAGTGAAAGAGAAAATTCTACTGTATTTAGAAATTGCTAGGCAGAATAAAGGATATCTGGTAGCAAAATACCATCACTAACAAGGTTTTTCCCATTAGCTTCTGAATTGAATGTTCTCCTTACTGAAATCCCAGTGCCACCAGTATAGCATTTATTCTGGGAAATCATAGGTGCATTAAATTCAAATACAGCTTCATTCAAGAAGTCGTAAATGCTCCCTGAAATAATAAATATTTACTGAGACAATTAAAAAATATGACAGAACATTAGCGAGAAAACTTGTGAATGACCTAGTAGGAAAACTGAGATATTTTGCTCAAGGGGGTTAGAATGGGAATATAATGTTATTGAAGTGATTAAAACAAGTGAAGGAGTGAATAGACATAGCAATTAATTGAAATATGTAAGTAAAGGCAAAGGTGGGACTCTGAGCATGTAATTTTGATGATCAGAAGAACTTGGGGTTAGTTAATACTAAAGAAAAGTCTGCCACTTACCCCCAAAATGTGTCTCCTTATTTGCAGTCTACATGGATCCCCAAAGCACAAGAGAAAGAGGAGGCTGTGAGGACTGTACCCTGCTCCCTCCCTGGGCTCGGGTACCTCTCCCCTCTCGTGTGGAGAGGCCCAGATGAAGGGACACAGGGTTTGGGAGAACAGGGATTGGTACCAGTGGGGAGGAAATGGCTGGAAATGAAAGCTTGGCCAAAAGACAAGTTGCTGTGAATTTGGGATTATGAAAAGGATTACGATTTCTGTAACTATTGCCATAATGACTTTAGTCAGAGTTTGCCTGCTTTTTACAACAGGTATCTAGTGCCCTTGATAAGAACTCTGTCCTCTACTTATGTGTATAAACCAAAGTAAATAAATACAAAAAATTAAATGTAATTAAATTTCCCAAAGCATGGGACAATGATAGTCTGGCATTTCAAGCTCAATCAATGACAGCATTCCCACTAACCTCATTTGGAGCCTGCTGAGGCTCCGGGCTCGTAACTCATGTTTGTCATGTCAGAACCTGAACTGATGCCATTGTGCACAGGGCACCACGTGTGCACCCACCAGCCGTGGTCTGAGACACACAGATCCTGAGAAAGCACAGGCTTCTGCCTTTATCTCAGAATTTTAGCTTAGCAGCATTCCCATAAAGTTTAATATTTGTTTAGGAAGAGCTTTTCAGCTCTTCTGCTGAGGCTATTCCTTTCTTCCAAGAAGAAACCCATTTCTCTTCTAAATCAAAAGTTCCTGTGTGAATAGCTTCTTCTGAAAAAGAAACAAATTCTATGCTGAGTGGCTGGAGCTCAGTAATTCTGTCGTTTTACCAACTCAGCAAGAAATGGGAAATGTTTGTTTTCCCAGGACTTACAGGTCCCTGTTACACCATCAGTGATTTCACTGGCCATTTCCTAATTCCCTTATATTTAGTGCACTACAGATGGCTAACAAGTTCCTCACTCTACCTCTAAATAATTGTAATTTCCATTTTCCACATATCAAAGGCAAAAAATGATACATTATGGATAAATTTATATAATAAATTCATATAGTATCACTATATCATTCATCTCATTATATGATAAATTATGGATATTTTCCATAATTTTGTGAGGGATTCATTCATTAAGGCAGAATTGTATAGATGAAGGACAACAGTGGAACATATTAGGAGTGCCCAGGTGATTTAACCTCTGTGTCAGACCTACCTGCACTTGGTTGTTTTACATAGCAGGGCTGATTTCTTGCTGGGTTTTACCTCTTTTGCTTTTAAAGGAAACTTCAGTGTGTGATATATAGTGATTGTAGCCTTTTGAGACAGGAATTGAATAATTACTATAAGAACAGTTTTTATTTGAGGGGGAATGTGTGAAATTAATGTAATATTTTAATAATACTTGTTAAAGGCAAAGTGTAGCACTAACTTTTGCTTTTCTGTGTCGTCATTTAAACATTTTAGTGCGCTCATTAGCAAGCTGAAGTATTTATTTGGAAACACCAAGCACTGTGTAAGGTACTAACTTAAGAATAGACTCCACCTTTGATTACATTTTAGAAAAGCCACGTAGTTATCTGAGGGTTTAATTCAATCCATTTTTTTTGTTCAAGTAAAAATCTTTGATAAAATTAGTTACAGATTAGGTCTTTTTTATTTTCCAGCTCTTCTGCAGCCAGTGATAGTTCAGTGAATTTCCACCCTGCTGTTGCAGGTGCCCATACACTGAGTGGCCATCTCTGCAGGACACCAGGACTGCAGCATCATGTGCTGGCTTTGGGATGGGTGCTGACCTCAGCATGATTTTTTTCTTTTTTCCAGGCATCTTTAATGCATTTATTTAGGATCAGACTGGTTGGCTGTGTTTTGTCATGTGCTGAGTCTTCAGCCCAAAGTTATCCTCCTCTAATTAAGATCTTTCCAGTAACTCACAGCAAGAGAAAGGCTGTTCCAGGTGGCAGTGTGTGTGCTCGGACCTGAGCTGCTCCAAAGTGCTCAGGATTAGTGAGGAGGGATTTGAGCAACCAGACTGGTGCTATGAGCAATTCATGTGATGACCTCTGAGGACTCTTTTCAGGATTGAGCCTGGTAATGAAGGAATTCAGCTGAATGGAGGGTGACTGGGGGGTTGTCCTCTCTTTAGGAGTCCCAGTAGAAGCATGTAACCCAAAGCCTTACCCTTGGTAGCTGGAAATGTTTTTTGGCCTTCCTAAAATCCAGATATCTCTGCATTTTAAAAAAATGTTGTTCCAGAGAAAATCACCAAAAAAAGCCTCGGATAAGGCTTTTTGGTTTTATGACTTTTCTTGGTCAACATGAAATAGAGTTTTTAAAATTTAATTTTGGTTTGTTTTTTTTTTGTAATCCAAGTAACATATAAACTTCACAGAATATTGAAATTTTCCCAGAAGATCATCTTGGTTGGTCTTGGACCTGTGTGTAAATAAACATATACTTTTCCATTGTTTTATAAAAACTTTTATTACAGACACGAACCTGATTGGGTGTACTTTAATCTGTCTGATATTTGGGGAGTTTCATAAAATGCATATTTTGAGACCAATAAAGTGGAATGGCTCAATCAGAGCCATTATTGTCTATTGGACAAATATATTTATTCAGCATTTTCCCATCCATACTGTTATGCTCCAGATCCGAACGGCTGCTTTAGAGCCATTCTGCTCTCCTGGGTAATGCATACAGTGCTTGGGATGTTTGCTGTGGATAGGAAATGTATTTATGAAAATTTATACGTTAAAAAAAGGAAATTGCACTAGCCAAGATTTAAATGAAAATAGTTTTCACTTTGCAAATGCCTGTTATTATGCTCTAATATACTTTCAAATGGCAGTGTTCACCAAGATGCCTGGGACCTGGAGGCTGTGGTCTGAGAGAGACATGAGCTCAGCCCAGCAGTCAGTGCCAGAGAACTGGAGATGCTCAAAAGCCTCTCTTCAAGCACAGAAAGCACCCGGCCATCGTTGCCTGCTGTTATGTCTGAGGCAGCACGCACTCCATGCGCTTAGAGATGATTGTGCCTCAAACACAACCTTGTGTTTGTGGGGAAAAAGGATTCCAAGCAGCTCTGGGGAGCACCTGGGGAGGTGTGGGCTTACTGGAGGTGTGAGAGCAGGCTTTGCTGGGCAGCAGATGTGTGATTACATGGACCATTCCACCAGCAACGTTGTGGGACCAAGCATCCCGGTGCAGCAGGCAGTGCCCATCCATCCTGAGCCACTGCAGCCGCTCCTGCTCCAGTGCCCGGGGCTGGCCGGGGCTGCCCTGGACGTGTGGGGCTGCTACAGTGGCCCAGCAAGTCCAGTCCAGATCTTCAGTGTCCAACATTCCAACTAAAGAGATTTGTTTCTGAGAAATTCAAGCCTCTGAGGCTTTTTCAAATATCTCTTTGCGAGGGAATAATTTGTTTTAAAGAGGTAATTGCTGTTATTTTTGATTTTCACAAAAAGGATATTCTTAAACCAGGCAAAGAAATCTGAAATGAGTTTGCCGTATTGCATCTCAGTAAGTGCTATAGCCATTGGCCATCTAAGGGAAAAACATTCTGTCAGATAATCATGGCCATTTTTGCATTTTAAGGGAACAAATGTCATATCTAAGAAACACATTTTATTCAGAGCTTAATTATAATTTATAGTACATTGCACAGCATTTGTTTTCTGTTCATCATGTTATTGCTCTTCTGTCTTTCCCCTAAATTTATGCATTAAATCGTGTGTGTGTGTGTGTGTCTGTACGCGTGTATCTGTGTATATATGTACACATATGCAATATAATACAAAGTGGTGTAGTGGGGACAACAGACGGCTTGTGTGTGATGTATTATTGGCATTTTTCTTTCAAATTACCATTTTCTTGCTGCTTTGGGAGAAAGCCATGATTTTGCTGTGATTAGTACACTTTTAACAATCTGGAATAAATTCCTGATCTTATTCATGTGACTCGTTCAATGCCCATTTTTACGTTTTAGTGCAAACCCCTACATATGTGCCTGTAATACCACAAAAATAAGATGTTTCTTTGTGGAAATTTTATAGAATTTGGATGCTGATCAAATATTTTTAGAAGTGGAGAATTAATGCGGCTTGACCATGTAAATGATTTTTTTAATGAAAAAGACTTTAGTATTCATCACTTTCTCTCTCTCGTTTGTGTATTCCTTTGTGCTAATCTTAAATAATGGATCCATATCAAAGTTAATAAATTAGTAACTATTAGCAGTGTTTGGATTACAGTGAGTAACCCAGTGCCACTTCATTGACATTGACTTTTTATGTGTTCCAATAATACATTTTGAGTTTTAAAGATTAGACAAAGCAAAATACGGTTTGACAGGCACTTGAATCTTTAACAACTCTTGGGCAATGGCTTTGTTTAAGTCCAAGGCCTTTACTTGAGATAAACTTTCATTTAAGTGGCCCTAAACCCCAGACTGAGATCCATGTCTTTCTCAAAACCTACAGTTTCTGACTGTTCAGCTGATGCACCATGTTGGGCTGCATCAGTCTTGCCACGTTATGAAACCTAACGCGATGTGACTGATGCGGCCTGACATGAAGTGTCACAAAGCAACATATCACATCACAAACTTGAAAGAAAAGAAAACAAACTTTACTTTTTTTTTCCCCTCAAAGCCTAAATTAATGAAGCAGTATATATTTTTAAAAAGGTGGACTAGTTTCAAACACTGAGAGATTTTTTCTTAATATGGGGCTGCAGAAAACTTCTCCATCCTGGTGAGAATGTATCTGCTATCTACACTACTTGTGGTCCCTAAAATTCAGTCAAAACTGAATTGCCTGAGTCACCCCAGCACTGCCACCCTTCCTGGGTCTGATCCTGCGAGATTTAGATCACTTCTAGAGAAGAGACTCCAGCAGGTGCTGGAAGCGATCACCCCTCCTGAGGAAATCCATACATGCTAAAAGTGTTCTTTGAGTCCAGCCACCATTTTGGTAATTTTAGCTAATTTTGATTATTATTTTTATTACTATTTATTATTTTTGATTATTGTTATTATTATTACTAATGTTCCACTTCCTTAGGCTGTCAGCTTCTATGCAGAGGATTGCAAAGTCTCTCCACATGATCAGTCACAGACTTCATAGAACATAGATCCACACACAACAGGATTCTTTCAGCTGCAAATACATTGTCCTCTCTCCTCAATTTTTGATCAGAGAAAGATGCACACCATAATTTTCCCCCCTAGTCTACCCATTTTCAGTCTAATTCTTTTTACTACAATTGCAATGCATATCACATCATCTCCTGAACTATCAGGAAGATTCCTTTATTTTCTTTTTCTTTTCTTTTTTTTTTTTTTCTCTGAAGGGCTTTCATATAATTTTATTGGGAGATATATAGTGAGTAAAATACGTATGAACTATAGCTTGCTAAGAAAGGACCTACCAATCACTGCTAGACAAAATATTATAAATTTATTGCCAACTTATCTGGGAAGGGTTATTTTAAGAGCCTGCTGCCTACAACTGGTCTGGGGGCTAAAATTAATGAATGGGGATACCTGAAAGAAATGGGAATTTTCCTTCACCCCTTAGTTACAAGCAAATTGCAGATATTGTTATCTTTGCAAGCAAGAATAATCTCTACTTTTTGTACTACTTCTGCTGTAAACAATGTACCACTTGCTTTCCTATGACCCTCACTCTGTATACATATTTATATATTATTCATATCGGATTAAAAATGAATGTGCTCTTTACCACAGTTGTACTGCACAGTGACAATACAAATTAACTTATTGTGTACTTACTTTTCACAAGGCAGTGATGTGAAATTTTGATGGCTTGAAAAAGTAAGTCGTGGGGGAAGCAATGCAGAACTGAATCCTTGTAGGTGCACTTTATATTGTCTGATTTATTAAAGTGCATTGAATTAATAAATGACATTCTCTGCATGGAATTTTGAACACAGGTTTGAACTTGGTTCATTGGTGGGCAAAAAGAGTTTGCTTTTAGTCTGGTGCATGTGAAGTGGTTAGCTCCAGCCTTGCTTTGTGCATTCCTTGCTTAGAATCTGTTCTTTGCAGAAAATAATTAGGATGGTTGTTTATCAAGAGCTGCTTGTGGGTAAAGCATTAAGAGCTGGTTGGTGAGATCATAGCATCATGGAGTGTCATGGGTGGAAAGGGACACTAAAAATCATCTCTTTCCAACACTCCTGCTGTGGGCAGGGACACTTTCCACTATCACTGGTTGCTCCAGGTCCCATCTAACCTGGCCTGGAACACTTCCAGGGATGGAACAGCCACAGCTTCTCTGAGCACTTTGTGCCAGGGCCTCACCACCCTGACAGGGAAGAAAATTTTCCTAATAACCAACTTAAACCCACTGTTTGTCAGTTTGAAGGCATTCTCCCTTATCCTGTCACTCTAGGTCCTTGTAAATAGTCCCTGTCCATCCTTCTTATCAGACCCTTCAGGTACTGCAAGGCCACAACTAGGTGATCCCTGAGCCTCCTCTTCTCCATGTTGAACCATCCCAATCCTCTCATCCTTTCCTCACAGGAAAGGTTTTCCATCCCTCTGATGCTCTTGGTGCCTCCTCAGGACTCGCTCCTACAGCTCCATGCCTTTCCTGTGCTGGAGACATAACAAGCATAAATAAACATGCACGCTGGAGGGTTTGGTGGCTGATCACACTTCTGGCAGTATCCAGCT